>NW_025943109.1:0-726 GCF_000764305.2 Hyalella azteca | reverse complement strand
GTCCGTGACCTCAAGTTTTCGTCGACGAGAAAATGCACTCTCTGTCACTCACTGCAGTGAGTACTGAGTTATATTTTTTTGTGTTTTGTCCATTGTGTTTTTTCATGTTAATTAAATAATACAAAATTGAGTCAACCCCGCAATTTATGTAATGTAAACCATGGCATGCCACTTCCACTTTATTTTTAATTTCACATTTGCCCCCCCCCCCCACAAAAAAATCTTTTTTTTTTTTTAAATCTATATTTCTAAAAATCTATCATTTTTATCTATCTATTTATTTAAAATCTATTAACTTTCTTTTAATATTCAATATCCACATATTTTTAACGCATTTTCTCATTTATGGAAGAAATGCACTATTGTGCTCGCCATGTCCGTCCGTCTGTCTGTCCGTCCGTGACTTCATGTTTTCGTCGACGAGAAAATGCGCTCTCTGTCACTCACTGCAGGGAATACCGAGTTATATTTTTTAATATTTTATCTTAAAAATAAAATATTTTTCTACTCCTTTAGATTCACTAAAATTCATAATTTTAGTGGAATGCTATAAAAATTTTTAATCTTCCTTGCACTGCCAAAAGAATCGCTATGTAATCATAATTACCAGTCACAATTTTTAAACCGTTTTCATGCAGATCTTTCACAGTAAACAAGTAAATATTTATGTATCACGGAGTATAAGTCAAAGGACAGTTATTTCGTTCTGAGTTCCTATCACTTATT
>NW_025943108.1:0-2290 GCF_000764305.2 Hyalella azteca | reverse complement strand
ATTTTTATCAACCAACGTCCACTGAAGAATATTGTTCGATCCTGAAAATTTAAATCAATGATTTCTCTGGTCATTAACCACTCGTGTTTAAATATCTATAAGCATACGAATAATAACCATGAGAATACATTACAATCCAATTTTCAACTCTAAACAAAAAAATTCCTGCCATCTAGTGCAAATATCTACACATAAATACAAAATAAATATTGTAATGTATTCTTTGGTCATTAATTGTATCTATATTAACATATAATAATCTATACGTAAACAAACAACTTCAATTTTTGAAGCATGTGCTCTGCGAAAAATTATAAATTAAGCAACTCAATTGATTATTGTAAACGGACTCAACTGATTACTGCAAACGGACGTAACTGATTACTGTAAACGGACTTAACGGATTAGGGTAAACGGACTTAAGTCACTTAACTGATTACTGTAGACGGACTTTAACTGATTACTTTAAACGGACTTAACTGATTACTGTAAACGGACTTTAACTGATTAACTGATTACTGTAAACGGACTAAACTGATCAGGCTAAGCGGATGACAGTACGGAGACTCACGCAGTAACGGAGATCTGATCGTCGACCTCGCCGGTGCCGAGCGCGCGGTTGAGCGCATGCAAGATGCCGTCGCCTGCGTAGCCTGAGCCGCGGCCGTCGATGCTCGTGTAGATGATGCCGCGCTTAGACGCTAGGTAGTCGCCCCACCCGATACGGAACCTGTCGTTGACAAGCTGCGAGCCCGGCCCTCCGTACCTATAATACATATTGGAATGCAGGCTTCATATTCAGACTTTATATATAACTTGTCCACAGCTGCGAGCCCGGCCCTCCGTACCTATGGTATATATTGGAATGCAGGCTTCATATTCAAACTTTAAATGTAATTGGTCAAAAAAAATTATTGCTTTTAAAATGAAGAGTTACAGCCGGTGCGGAATCAGCTCTTCACCAGCTGCGATCCTGGTCCGGCGTACATGCAATTCGAGAGTGTATTTATTATCCGTTTGGATTTGAGTTCCGGATCAAAACTATACTAATAATTTGGAACTGAACTAATGATGAAACTAGCTTTCAAAACGTACCTATTTATTGAAAATTTGGCTAATTTACTTTACGTTTCCTTCGCTTCAAATTTATTAGTGATTTTGCGATTAAGGCAGACAAATGATATATAGGTACTAATAATTTTTTACAAGGAGATTCAAATTCGGCCCTCTGGGTATCAGCAATATGGAATATTGAAAAAAGATACTTTATTTTTTTCCAAAATAAGCTGTAAAAATTCGAGAAATCGGATTACATGCCAAATGATATTGAGGTGATGTGTTTCAAGCTTCATGTTCTATTCTAACCGTTCGTCCAACATAGTATATCCAACATACCTGTGACATCATTTCACACTGACTTTCAAAACATCATTATCTGGAATTTCAACTCCTTCAGAAAACAGATTTTGATAGTTAAATTTCCTTAAACTTCTCTGTAATTCTTCCTAATAACTTACACATATACGAGCATAGGATAAGCCTTGATTTTATTTGGGTTGTAGTCGGGCGGAAGCTTCATGGAGACCTGGGCTTTGTAGCCGCCCGCGACTTCGATCTCGAGGCGCTTCTCGAGCGGCAACACCCGGTCGTGTAGGCTCTCTCGCACCTGGCACGGAACCGGAATCATTTAGAGTCGTGATGCATTTAGGAATCTAAATCTTGACAATAAAGCCAATTCTGCAATTTATTTAGTTTTTTATTTTTTGATTTAATTTCGACAATAAAGCCAATTCTCTGATTTATTTCTTTCATTTATGCGATGTCTATGAATCGCAGATGGAGCCAAAGGTACGTTCATATCTAACAAGAAAGCTTAAATAATCTAGGCTAGTTATAATTAATGAAATTTCTGCAAGAATATAACTAGGCATATGGACTTCGAATATATTACCTTAGCTTATATCTATAAAAAATATCTCGTAGGTATGCCAAATTCAACACACATATGAACTACATCAGCAATTCATATATAAAATGCTATATGCACATAACGTACATTTGAAATGCTACTTTTCATTTCAATGAACCAATATTTTTATACTTATAAAGTAATTAATTAAATAAATAAAAGTAATAAAATAAAAATAAAATAAAGTATATAAAAATAAATAAAATAAAGTAATTAATTTCATGTATCTCACGAATTGGTTGTCCTCGAGCAGCATGAGGCGCGTGTGGTCAGCTGAGCGGTGTAGCGTCACTTGCGGTATGCCGGGACCATTGCACGTCA
>NW_025943107.1:0-21301 GCF_000764305.2 Hyalella azteca | reverse complement strand
GCAAAAATATAAAACATTTACCCTCGTAACACCCCCGAGAGATAATATAAGTATTTAAAATGACGGTGTCAATACCAATACGCGTAGTAGCGCGGAAAAACGGGGGCTCGCGCCCCATTGCGTTTTTTTCATTTTGGGCAATAAAATGACGGTGTCAATACCAATACGCGTAGTAGCGCGGAAAAACGGGGGCTCGCGCCCCATTGCGTTTTTTTCATTTTGGGCAACTAGTTGAGCATAAATTATGCCTCACAATCCAGTCAAGATCCGCGATTAAATTAAAATAAGTTAATAGTCCACTAATGTTCATGATGACGTAACTAATCCAGTCAAAACCTGACTTATATATTCAAAATTTGACTGTTTGCTAAATTATATGTGGCCAGTTTTTGTTTGGTAGTTTTCTTCTTATTTCATAAATCAATAACATTATAAATTGTATGCATTATTTACCTTTCTTTCAATATTACACAAAGTTAGATTAATTAATTTTGTGTTACTGTAATCTAGGTTAAATTATATGGAATAACTCTCCCGTAACAAGAACGTAAGTTATAAAAAAATTTTTCTTCGTCGTTCAAGCAGGTTCCTTATTACAAGCCAACCAAGTTCGGTTATAAGTTCGCTAACCAGGTCATCATACTTTAACGGAAGACAAATAATGGTGAGATTTGTTAAGATGAGCAAGATATTGTTTACAAAACAACTAAAGGGGAAAATTAAATATGCCGGTTACGAATAAAATTAGCAAGAGAGTTGATGAGTACTCGTTATAACAATCGCCGACCGACTGGTGCCATCAAGCATGTTAATCTTATTTCGGTGTTGTATCCAGATGCGCTTGGTATTGAACGGTGAGGCACTTGGACGGGCGGAACTTGATACATTTGAAATCCAACAATATTTTAGGTTATTTGAAGCATCAGAGATCAGTCAATGTTTTATTTTTAAATCTAATATTTGTTACAGTAAAATTGAGCTTGCCATGGCATAGGAGATGTCAAAGAAAAAATTTAAAGAGGCTCAGGGTATAACGGAAGAACGTAGATAAATACGACATCATAGAAGAGATTGAATTTATCAATGACTAAAATACCGGCTTCAGTGTTGAGGCATGGAACATGAAAATTCGCTTTCAGTCGAGGCATGGAACATGAAAATTCACATAAATTAGAGTGGCTCATATATATTCTCACTTCATACCGAGATGAAATGTAAACTGTATAACAGCTGTACCTGAGAAACATGGTAAACACCTTTGCTCTTAGGCGATGCCCCGGCTTGAAAATAGTTATTTGCAGGTTAAGGGGAGCGTCTACCCCAAAATCGAAAATTTTTACTTTTTTGGTTTTATACTCATCTTAAAGCTTACATTCTGACGCATCTAACGGTACCAAAACCATCTCTGTACGTTGATTTATGCGTCCACGACAGATCGCGAAAGAGTTAGGGGTGGTGGTGTTCTTCAACATTTAAGATAGGCCGAAATTACCGGTAGCACACTAAAATAGGTACACTGAACATGCTGTGCTTCAGTTATCCGCCTGCAGTCATACGGGATGGTTCTCGTGCCGCCGTTCGCACCATTCTTGACAGAAATTGAGCTCCAGTATCGTCTAGTCTTGCAACCTTGCACCCTTGAATGTCTATTTCGAGGTGCGCGCGACTTTGTCGGGCTCTACTGAAAAGTAAACTTATTGTCACTGCAAACCTATCTCGTCCTACAGTTTTAAAGCTACAACAATGAGACATATACCATTCGATTTGCAAGGATACGATCTACAAACACTACTTAGCGTTTTTCTAATTTAGTAACAGTTTGGATTTTATTTTGCAAAAAGTGGGGTGGCAGGGGGTAAATCGAAAAATTTCCGAAAAATTTACAAAAAATGCCCCTACACCCACAAAAATTAGAATTTCAAAAAACGCATACTAGCGTTTGTAGATATGTTCCTTGTGCATCGAATGATATTTGTCTCGATGTTGCAGCTTGAAAATCCTAGGAGGAGATAGGATTTCTAAAGTACCCCATTGTGGCCGTTTTCTAAAAATTTCAAGTTTTCTTTTATTTTTTCGAAAAATTCACGCGAAAAAAATGCTTAGAATTCTGTTTTACATATTCTACCAAGTTTCAAAGTGATCCGTCTGTAAATAATCAAGATAAAATTTGGGGTAGACGCTCCCTTTAATACATGGATGGAGACGAGCAACTCTCATTCACTAAGATGAATATTGAAGCACATAGAAGTACAAAACTTTTGCACTATGAAGTTAGGGAAAAAAATTACTATTAAATGACTGGACGAACCATATCATCAATGACACCAACATAATCACTCGCTTACACAAACATAACTTCTGTCAAAACCTCTATATCACTGGAATTTTTTTCCTTATATTTCATTATTATGATTTCATTTGGTGAACGTGACCCATAATTAAGATAAGATTATTGCGAGCATTAATTTGTTGAGATGGAAGACACGTTCAATAGGATATTTTTGACAAATGACATGTCATCGCCCGTTGAACTGACCCATCCATCGGCATGCACACTTCAATTCGTCTCATATAACGGAAAGGAGCTTCAAGCATTAGAAGCTAAACTGTTGCGAAAACCGTTAAATTTTTGCTGTCACATTCTATTATTGATGCAAGTACCTATACAGTCCAGGTTCAGAAGCAGGAAGGAATGATCAGTTCAGGAGGAGGGAGACTCGGAGACGCTCCTGGTGCAGGGCAGCGGCCCCGCCATCAGACAGAGGTGCCTTCAACGAGCCTCAATGATCAGTTCAGGAGGAGGGAGACTCGGAGATGCTCCTGGTGCAGGGCAGCATTTTCGTGTAGAGTGACAACTGGTGTGGTTGCAGTGACAGTCGGTGCTGATGCAGCAGTGCCTATAGATGCACTTGCGGGTATTTTCAATAATTTATTAATTCAAGTCATAATTTGTTAAGAATTTCTGTTAATTGTTAGTTTTCAATTAATTTTGTTCGAAGAATAAATATGGCATGAATTAGTCTCAAATGCTCATTTCTGAGCATAAATATTTATTCTTGTTCACAAGAAACATGACTTTGGTAAGTATTGAAGTTCAAGCGGCTCGACTGCGTATTCATCTTTTTTACAACATTTCTCTTTAACTTCACTTCTTGTTTGTCTGTCTGTCTGTCTGTCTGTCTGTCTGTCTGCTACAAATCTTTTAATAAAAATTTAACACACTTCTACTTATCCTATCGATCTGAAATGTTGCACACTTGCGTAAAGTTGGATACAATGCTAGAATCAAATGACAAAATAAATGATTTTAAAAATTACATTTTTTATATTAAAAAAAGTTGAGGGCACTTCAACTTGAGGGCACCTGAGTTCAAGTTGAGGGCACTTCAGCTTGAGGGCACCTGAGTTCAAGTTGAAGGCACTTCAACTTGAGGGCATCACCGCTGTGCCTGCAATATCAAGTTGAGGGCACCTCTTCCGCCTGGTGAAATTCGTATGAAGAGCCATGCAATAGATTCATTTACTGCACCCAAAGCTAAACTGATATTTACACCTCAAAATGTGAACGCTGACTCACACTCTGGTAGTAAATCAAATTTCCTGAAGTTAAGATGAACAACACATTATAGATAATTTTAGTTAAGGAGTGGCGTATGGAGATGACTAATTAACCTTTATTTTGTCCAGTGCCGTGTAGAGACTCCAGTACAATAGATAGCCGTGATATACGGCAGATAATAGTCCAATATATTGCCTAGACATCACAGATCTGTCAGTGTGATCTGCCATCAAAGCGATCTATTGTATCCATTGCTGTCTAGAGACTCCAGTGCAATAGATATTCATGATATATGGAAACTAAGAGTTCAATATATTGCATAAACATCACAGATCTGCCAGTGTGATCTCCCATAAAAGCGATCGTCTCTCAAATGGGGGTCGTACAAGTCTTCTTCTTGGCCGCCGCCATCTTGCCGGTAAGTTATTAGAGCGCCGTAATTCATTTCAATATTATTTCCTATCATCTAAGCATGTGAAGACGTCAGTGACTAACTTAACACGTTGACTGCGATTGTTTCATCTTGTACTATTATTTCATTTTTTTACTTTTTTTGAGCAGGGTTGCCAGACGGTCATTTTTACCGGACAAATTCCGTGATTTACTTTTTCTCAATTGCGTTGGCCGGCTAAAATTTATGATAGGGGTACTTCCTATTAAATTTTAAATACTGCAAAAAGAAAATAAATGGAATTTTCATAGCGGAACCTTCAAATAAACTAGTATACATTGAATTATCGGCCTTTTTTGGCCTTTTTTGTTTCCGGATTTGGCCGATTTTAGGCAACCTGAATTATGTACCGCTACCTCCTTGAGAAATACATTTCGTGATACGCATATGTACCAATACGTAGTCAACGTGTTGAACGAGTGTGTAAATGGTGAAGACGTGTAAATTTACTGTTGATACTAAGATCACATTACGTATGAAAGTCGCTGAACATATATTAACTACAATAATGTAAACAAATGAATATGTTTCTTGAGTGTGTTCGTGAATTTTGATTCGTTTTAGTTTCATGAATTTCTGCAGTAAACTTGTGTATTGACGGCGGCTCAATGCGCATAAGAGCCTCTCGCTCTGCTCCTGAGTTGACGCAAATATGCGCACAACGACGATTTTCAGTTGAGAACAAAACATCTCCTTTGCGGTGCTGTCATTATGAACTAAAATTGTTCATTGAATATCAAGATCTTTGGTAATAATTCGAGAAATATTTTTCTGACATATAAACGAGAGAAAATATGTGGTAACACAAATAGAAATAGTGAAATTAGTCATGCCCTATTATGAGAACATTCCATTCCTGTGTAGTCTTCATGCTTGCCTATTCATGATCACAGCTGGCCGTAAAATGTTGCTTATTTTTTGCACTAAATTTTAAATTTCAGCTCCCATCTCTTGAAGTATATTGAATCGAGGCCTAGCGGATATAGTCGGGTCATTTTGAATAAATCCCTTTGTAACTTGCTTTCTATTTTTTTTTAACTTCAAAAAACGCTTAGATTTCAAGGGTCTTGGGTCTTGTAGTATTATCAAGATGCTTCCCAAAATTGCCCGATTCATAAATCTTTGCATATAATCTTTTATCCATTCCTACCCGGCTGTGCCTTATGAGGAACGCAACATAAAACAGTATTCTGTCTCCTTCAAGCATGCAACATATGACAATATTCTGTCGCTGTCATACACGCAACATCAAAACAATATTCTGTCTCCACCATGCACGTAACATATGACAATATTCTGTCACCGCCATGCACGCAACATCAAAACAATATTCTGTCACCGCCATGCACGCAACATCAAAACAATATTCTGTCACCGCCACGCACGCAACATCAAAACAATATTCTGTCTCCGCCATGCATGGAACATCATAACAATATTCTGTCTCTGTCAAGCTCTTCAGTTGCCATGATTTGCTGGTTACCTGGGCTATTTTACTCTCTCTAATAACACGTACGTGTTACTCTCTCATAACATGAACCTGTTGTTTTCTCATAATTATATTGCAGTCATGTCAGAACATTCATTAGAATGCATTAGGCAACTCTAGGAGCCCGTCAGTATCTCTAAACTGACCTAAAAACGACTATTTCCATAATAAGGTTTCAAAGAAGTCATTGAAATGAGACTAATGCTATTAGCTGTACTATTTATAGTGTCCTAGGTGAGCTCATTTCCAGTATCCTAACAAACTCTTGTACCGCTAATTGTGTCCTGAGTGAACTAAATGCCGCCATCCTACAAATATATTGTGCAGTTAATTGCACTCTCACTAAACTCAGGGCAGCCAGCATAATCAACACGCATAAGACATCAGACACTTGCAGAATTAAGCTTGCATGTTGCCACTACAGAGGGGCCAGTGTTGCCTCTCCTTGACATTAAGCGCCACACCTGATCGCTTCAGTCGTGACCTCGTTGAGTGTCTTGTAAATGAACGCCTTCAAGCACCTCCACCTCGCCCGACACGTGATCAGAGTGCATGAGATGACAGATCTGAGATACAAGCTTTTAACGGATAGAAATCTTTGTTCCCAAGCATGTTAAGATTGAGTGCATAGTTTGTAAAGTGAGATAAGTTATAAACAATATTGAAGATCATATTCAAAAACATACAAAGATTAATAATTAATAACCAACCAAATTACTGTACAATCTATTGCCAGTCTTGGCTATAGAATGAATTTGCCTGCGCTCTGTAGCTCCGGGGTCTACTAGAGGGTCCAGATCTTATGTGCCTGAGAGAAACATATGGAAAATCTTACAAGCTCGTCTGACACAAAAATACAGCAAACTTTCTTGGAGTGATTAATAAATTTGAATTCTTAATAGTAATGCAGCGATTCGCGATTTGCAGTGTTTCAAATTGCGAGCTCAATGTTACGTCAACGGAGTTATTAGAAATCAATAAATAGCATAATTCAATAAAAGATAAGATGTGATAAAGCTCTTACAGCTCGCACCATCGAATGACGCGCAATCGACGCGCAGGATCCGGTACTGATGCACCAATGACGCACCACCGCTGCGCAGTATGCACCACTGATGCATCAATGACGCACCACCGCTGCGCAGTATGCACCACTGATGCACCAATGACGCACCACCGCCGCGCAGTATGCACCACTGATGCATCAATGACGCACCACCGCCGCGCAGTATGCACCACTGATGCATCAATGACGCACCACCGCCGCGCAGTATGCACCACTGATGCACCAATGACGCACCACCGCCGCGCAGTGTGCACCACTGATGTATCAATGACGCACCACTGCCGCGCAGTGTGCACCACTGATGTATCAATGACGCACCACTGCCGCGCAGTATGCACCACTGATGTATCAATGACGCACCACCGCCGCGCAGTATGCACCACTGATGCATCAATGACGCACCACCGCCGCGCAGTGTGCACCACTGATGCATCAATGACGCACCACTGCCGCGCAGTGTGCACCACTGATGCATCAATGACGCACCACCGCCGCGCAGTGTGCACCACTGATGCATCAATGACGCACCACTGCCGCGCAGTATGCACCACTGATGCATCAATGACGCACCACTGCCGCGCAGTATGCACCACTGATGCATCAATGACGCACCACCGTTGCGCAGTATGCACCACTGATGCATCAATGACGCACCACCGCCGCGCAGTATGCACCACTGATGCACCAATGACGCACCACCGCCGCGCAGTATGCACCACTGATGCACCAATGACGCACCACCGTCGCGCAGTATGCACCACTGATGTACCAATGACGCACCACCGCCGCGCAGTATGCACCACTGATGTATACCGATACACCAGCTGTATGCTTGCTCTCATCTCTGATCCTTCAAAATTCGTGGAAATCATTAGCCCTATCTCTAAAACCATTTTAAAAATTGATGATCAAATTAATAACTTCATTCGTAAACTTAAAGATACCTCCGCCCTTGCCTCTGAAACTTTTTCTAAATTTCACGATATTGGTTCGTGCCCTAGCATATTGTACGGCCTTCCTAAAATTCATAAGCCTGATTTCGCTTCGAAATTTCAATCCCGTCCAATTTCTGCTGCGTATAATACCCCGAGCTTTAACATAGCTAAATTTTTAGTTCACATTTTGAATTGTCTAACTACTAACCAGTTTACTGTTGCTAATACGTACCCATTTGTCGGCCGTTTGGAAGATTTTACAGATGTTCAGCACCTGACTATGGCTTCGTTCGATGTGGAAAATTTATTCACTAATATTCCTCTTACAGAAACTATTGAAATCTGCCTCAACTCTTTGTTTAAGGATGCGAAAATTGCGAATGATCTGGTGATCGGCCTTAACCGCAGTCTTTTCAAAAAGATTCGGGAATTATCAGTCATGAACTCTTTTTTCACTTTCGCTGGTAAACTTTATAAGCAAGTTGGTGGTTTAGGAATGGGCCTTCCCCTTGGTCCCACACTCGTTAACATTTTCATGTGCTTTCATGAGGTTTCTTGGTTGGCCGATTGTCCCATTGATTTTAAACCGATTTTTTATAATAGGTATATTGATGATGCTGTAGCGGGCCAGCTTTGGCCGCGCTTAAAACGCTGTTAGTTTTATTCAGCCGCCGCACCTCTCTGACACAGACTAAGGAGAAAAAGTAAGAATAGATAGTGTTCTCGAGAAGCAACTGATAGGAGTAGGCAGCCTACCTTTGCCTGACTTACCACCTTATAATGTCTGTACATATCTGTATATGATGTCGCTAAATTATCTGCATTCGTGAACCTACTTGCATTTAGTTTAAAGTCTATCGTCGTCCCTGTGGTTTCTCTATGTAATTCAAATATACGTTGTGGCCTATGAAACTTCGCTGATCAAGTCTGTTTAATCCTCGTGCGCTAGGGCCCGCGGGCAGAGACCCAGTAACTTTGTATATGGAGCGTAGTTATTGCGCTACAATGCCTTTCTGATCTTCAAGCATCCCTCTCATGCGGTCCTTCTCTTTGATTATCTTAACCTCAAACATTCTTCAATAAAATTCACTATGGAATTTAAATCCAAACAATTGCTTGTCGTTTCTCGATTGTAACGTGTCTAAGTCTGGCGGTCGTTTCAGACTTTCATGTATCGAAAACCGACATTTACCGGCTTGGGTATGAGCTTCTTTAGCTTCTGCTCGTTTCGTTTCAAATTGAATAGTCTTCAAACTTTGATATACCGCGGCTATACGGTTTGTTCTACCTTCCATGATATGCATTTGGAATTCGCATTCATTCGTAATATATTTCAGCTTAATGGTTTTCCATCGTGCCTTGTGTTAAGTATAATCAAACGCTTCTTATCTAACAAATTTTCTGAAACTGTGACTGAATGCGATAGTAAGAAAATTATTTATTGCACATTGCCCTATTTTGGTAGTGCGTCTGAAANTCGAGGATAGGCATCTTCCGTAGGCCAGACGAGCCAGGCCCTTTGAGTAATAGTAGCCTTTTACAGAAGGGGAAGAAACATATAGAAAAAATATTGAACGAAAACCTTGAGTTCACTGCGACCAATGATGGTGATTTTGGCCATACAATATCTGAGAAGGCTAAGCTTGATATCAGGGCACTCGAGGATGGAATACTCGACCGTGTTTGGTCAAATCTCCGTAATGTTGCTCAACACATGCAGGAGTATTACTACGAGTTAGTGGAAACAATGAAGAGGAAGATACACTCATTTATTACAATTACTGATGCCGATGTTGCAAATCCATCAGAAGCTCGATCCTTTAAAAAGCGTCTAAATGATGGCCATATGCGTACATCAAACCTAATACATGAAGTTAAAAATGTACCTGCAGACCAGTTGGCGAAGAAGATTAGCAATAGCGTAACTGCCTTAGGCATTGATGGGTGTGCAGAGGCTATTCAGAGTATTTCGAAGCAAGGGGAATATTTTGCATTTCTGAGGGTTGTGAGCCACAACTTATTAGGTACTAGGACATGGGGTCACTTGTTGCAGCCCGTTGAAACCTACCTCTTGGACTTCAAGGACGATATTCAGCAGGATATCAATGATGTTACAGGGAAAATTATCGAGCAAATGCAAACTAACATATCTAATATCGCAGCAAAAATTAAAGAATATTACCAAAGTAAAATGCGTTCCATGATATTTCAGCTATTACAAGCTGAAATAAACTTTGGACATGCTTTCATCATGAACATGACGAAAAAGATGAAACGTTCAAATACAACACAAGATTTGTCAAGAAAACTTCGAGAGGGTGTTTCAGATGATGATACCTTTAAAATAAGCAGTGACGCAAACAATGTTTGGAGACATGGAAAGTATTTAATATTTTTACAAATAATAAGCAATGAAACGCTATATACCCCATCACCATCTCAATTAATAACTCCACTCAATGAAGCAGCAACGTATCTCAAGGAATCACAAGGATGGTACGAATTCTTGACCAATTTGTATGAAAAGTTATCTACATATAACGTACAAAAAAATAGAATTAAATACAACGTCGCAAACATTGCGGACTGGGGACAAAATAATAAACAGCAGGGAATATCAATAACGCGACATAACTTCAAGCAATTTATGGAAAATATGAGAACGTTCAATGTGATGGGATATAATAAAATAAAAAATATAGAGGCTGATGATATACGAGTTGAGGATTTGAGACAAGTGGCGAGTTTGACGTTGAACAAATTCCATGTCTCATGTCAATCAAATAAACTCACAATCAAAGGAGGTTACATAAGACTTAGTGAAGCAATCGTGGAAATTGGGAATTGCAAACGCAACACAACAGAAATATTTGCTCTGAACAAAATATTTATTGACAAAAACCTAAATAAAATAGGGGAAAAGCTGAAGCTCGTAATGATAGCCCCGACATGGGAGGTAATAGGTCGTAGAACAATAAACTTGAGTGGGGCTGACGCTCCGCCACATAATCCACCTAAGGCAAGTGACGGCGAGGGGGACGGGGGGCGGGGAGCTGACGGTAGGCCTGGCTTGCCCGGAGGACCAGCTGGGAGTTTCTTTGGCGTAGGCACAACATTCTTGAATGGAAATAGGTTGAATATTGTGGCTAATGGTGGACATGGGGGGCTTGGTCAGGATGGTGGGAATGGTGGACCCGGTAGCGATGGTGATTCTCCTAGTAGTGATATGAAATACTATAATAGTTATGATAATAATTATTTTTGCGACTCACTCTGTTTTGGAAGTGGTGAATGTCATGGAACATCCTTGAACGACTTTCAATTATGTTATTTGGGGGTTACAGCGAAAGGCTTCTACTGTAAAGTGTATGGTTTTGTTCGAGTTCCAACATTATTTTACAACGACGAAATGTTTGAGATTGATATTCACGGTAAAGACGGCACACCAGGTGGAGATGGTGGGGATGGTGGACGAAATGGATACGGAGGTAAATCAGGAGATGTTATGTTAATTACGCTGGGTAACGATGCAGGGATATCAAGTTTTAATAACAATGGCAGTGATGGAACAATGGGCAAAGGTGGTGAAGGAGGAGCTGGTGGTAGGGAAGGATATTCCATTTATCTTGAGTGTTTACGACAATACGCCCTTTTTTTTAGAGCAAAAGACAAGTTCATAGAATTGGTACATAGAGGAGATCGCGGATACGCTCAATCTGGAAATGGAGGAATTAATGGAGCTAATAGAGCAAACATCCAGAACCCAGAACCATCAGCAATAATCAGCTTCAAGGCAAAGATCATCAATAATTATAAAAGTTATGCGAGAGAAAACTTAGATGTTGATGTTGGTGGCCGCATTTGGAAAAACGATATCATGAAATTTATCCGTGAATTGGATACCAACAGAGATATTAAACACATGTAAGATACGTCAGAATTATTATGGGAGAACAGAGGCTTAGTGATTTCGTCGGTTATATTGTTGAATATGGAGGTCAAGTGTCCTAAACTAATCAATTGGAGACTATTATCATTGTTTTTGAGATTTTTTAGAATATTATTTCATACGTTTTAGACTGTAAGTTTTAGAAAATAATAAAAGTTTAATCAAGTATTATAAGCTCTTTAAATTGTGCAATATTAAATAAGTGTTCGTATAAAGTGCAGTTTAGAATCTACGCTATTAACATTTAGTTAGCTGTTGATGGCGTTAATAGTTAGTTAACTCTCAACTTGGGTGGACTGCTTGGTATTCCTGGACGATGTCATCGTCTTCGGAAAAACCTGGGGTGAGCACTTGAATCGATTGGCGCTGGTACTTGGCCGCATTCGGGAGGCGAACCTGAAGCTAAAGCCTTCGAAATGTGTTCTCGCCAAAAAGAAGATCAAATTTTTGGGGCATATCGTCTCCAGCGATGGCGTCGCCGTTGATCCGGATAAAATAAGATCAATCCAGGAGATCCCGACACCAAGAACTCCAAAGCAGGTCCGAAGTTTTCTCGGCCTGTGTTCATACTACAGGCGTTTTGTCAAGGGCTTCGCTCAGATCGCGTCGCCATTGCATCAATTAACCAGCAAGGCTAAGACGTTCCATTGGACCGAAGCGTGTGACAACGCGTTCAGATGCTTGAAGAAAGCGTTGGCGTCGACCTCTGTCGTTCGCCATCCAGACTTCGAACGGGAATTCATCTTGTGCACAGATGCCTCCTCGGAAGGTATGGGAGCGGTTCTTTCACAGAAAGATGACAGCGGTGTAGAAAGACCTGTGGCCTTTGCAAGTAAATCCCTAAACCCTGCACAAAAGGACTATAGTGTCACTAAAAAGGAATGTCTGGCCTTGGTCTATGGAGTAAAAAAATTCCGTCACTACCTGCTGGGCAGACGGTTTATTGTGGAAACGGATCATTATTCCTTGCAGTACTTGCAAAACACCAAGGATAAATCCTCAATGATGAGTCGATGGTCAATGGCCCTGTCAGAATATGACTTTGTTGTTCGCTACCGGCCGGGAACTAAAATCTCTCACGCTGATGGGTTGTCGAGACTGCCGACCGCTGAAAGCGATGAATTAAGTAATGAAGTAGAAGACGATGTCGCAGTCTTGGGACGAATAGCGCATGGGCCAAGTGACGAAGATCTCAAAAGAATGTTAGAAAATGCAGAAGGGGAACAGGGCAAACTCAAGAGTTCAGATGAGCCCTTCTTAAAAGCACTAGCTAAGGTGAATCTGCAGCGAAACGAAGATGGCCTTGGTTGGCAGTGCGGCGAAAGGCGCTTGATGTTCCCCAAAGAAGCGGCCAAAGTGATGATTCGGCTGCATGCTGACCCAGCTTGCGAAGCACACTTGGGACGGGATCGGCTCTTGCATCAGTTCCGAGAAAGATTTTTCTGTCCGGTGGACTATAAATTGGCTTCAAAGGTGTGTGCAACTTGTTCCGTCTGTCAGGCGAACAAAAACTACGGAGCCCAGAATCGTGAACCTATGGTTTCCGTCCGTTCGTCCAGGCCCTGGGAACTGATGACGCTGGATGTAATGGGACCTTTGGAAGAGACGCCCTCGGGCAACACCTATGTCCTCACCGTAGTGGACCACTTTACGAAGTACCTTGTGGCCATCCCTATGAAACAAGCGAATACCGAGAGCATCGTGTGCGGCCTTATGCAACAAACCATCTATCCGCTGGGGGTCCCGGAAGCATTACTGACAGATCGTGGGACTCCGTTCCAGTCGAAGCTATTCACGGATTGGTGTGCAGGGTGGGGAATCGAGAAACGTCAGACGACATCGTGGCATCCTCAGACTAACGGGACCAATGAGAGAATCCATCGGACCCTCAGAAACCTCTTCCGTTTAAACCTGCAAGAGGATCAACCATGGGATATGGTGATTGGGTCACTGTCGTTGGCTTACAATTTGACCTTGAATGAGACGACTGGCTTCACGCCCTATGAATTGATGTTTGGTCGTCGACCTCGCATCGCACTGGATCGCGAGCTGGGGGTGTCTGCTGCTGATTACCCTTGTCAGTTCGGGTACGCTCGTGATCTATTCGATCGGACTCAACAGAACATCAACAAGGCTTGGAAAAACACCGAGAAATCTCAAGAGAAACAGCGAAGACAGTACGACAAAAATGCTAAGAAAAGTAACTACGAAAATGGGGAACTGCTCTGGATGGCGTCCCCACCCGCGAAGAAGAAGTCACTGGGAAGCTTGTGGAAGGGCCCGTTCAGGGTAATCTCTGATCACGGTGCCGTTGTGACACTTGAAGTAGATGGGAGGCCGTATCTTATTCACAAAAACCGCGTAAAGCGGTATGTGCCACCAATAACTTCGACTCCTGAGGATAGCGGTTCTTCACAGGAGGACGAAAGGAAGAAAGGAAATTCGGGGTTAGTTATAACGGGCAAATTGGATAGTTCGGGGGTTGAGACGTCTGGAGGGGAGTTATCGAGTAGCTCTACTTCGGAAGTCGAGTCAATGTATAATCTAAGGTCGCGTGCTAATCTTCGTCTCCCCGTTCGTTTCAGGTAAAATTTTGTTCATTTAGTCCAAGTTTTGTTAGCAGTAATGAGTGCGCTTTCAGAGAGCTCACTCCTTGGAACGGAGCAGGATTTGATGGATGTACAGGTGACGGCCGAGGAAGAGGAGTTATTGTTACGGAGCCCTAGGAGCGCCAAGAGGAAGGCGAAGTTGAAGAAACGATTTGAAGAGCTCTTCGGTCCCGAGGATAATGAAAAAGAGAATAAACCCAGAAAGAAGAGAGTGAAGGGACGAAGAGAGAACGTTTCCGGGTCTAGTAGAGGGAAGGAGGGTTCTGAAGCAGACAAAGTGCATGATGAGGAACGGAGAAGACGGCGGGAGGAAGAAAGGGCTCTCGCCAGGATCAGCCGAAACCTCGAGAAGATGGCAGAGGCGTGTCAGCAAAGAAGGACCGTGGGGGCGGTGAGCCCGATGGATGTAGACGTGGTGGAGGTGGAAAAGAACCCGGTGGATGTGGAGGTGATGGAAGTGGAGAAGAACTCGGTTGAGATGGAGCTGATGGAGGTGGAGCGTCTCAGCGAGCCGGTCTCGTACGGACCTTGGAAGTTGCTTCCCATTGACTGTACTAAAGAAACAGCGAGTGTAGGATCGCAAACTGACGCTCCTGATTTTTCGTCAACGTTTGGGATCCCCTCGGTTAACCCAAAATTAAGTGATGAGGAGAAGGCTCGGCAGCGACGGCGATGCATCGTTTTGGCGGTGCGGGGACTACGGGATCAGCGAACTCAGACCCCAAACATCTCTGCGCTGAGCGCGGTATCAGACCGGATCAGGGAGCGTGCTATTTATCAAGCGAGGGCGCTTGACGCTTGAGTAGGGGGCCGTATGACGGGATGCTTATTCCGTGGTATATTTTTTTTGTTTACTTGTACGTTCGATTAATCCTGTGCTAGGTTAGTGACTAGTCAATTGTTGTAACATTTATTTTGTGACTGCAACGAGGAATCTCATCTAACTGTGATATTATTATTTTGTTAACTAAAGGGTTTAATTTATTTGTGACTAAACAATGTGTGAGCATATTTTTATTTCGAGACTGAAACTAGGAATCTCCTTTGTTGTGATATCATCTGTCTGTAGCGTTGCGTGCAATTGTCTGCTAGACGCCATGCGTCGTCTGCTAGCCTCGACACGTTTAGACTTACTCTATGACATGTTAATCGTAAAATATTACTTGACTAAGATTTATTCGCTTTAATGTGCCATTATTTTGCCGAAGGACTTTATCTTTTGCGATAATCGTAGTGATTTATAGTTGTTAATAGACGATACAATCGTTAAGTAAAGATGACCATCTTGCGTAAGGAAGCTAGACATCTTGGAGGTAGATGATTTATAAGAAGTCAATTATAACTTATAGTCATGTCGTCCAAATGTTAAACTCTTTACTAATATGATTTTATTAGGTGATGTTACTTCTCATTATATTTGATAATGCTTAGTCAATATTCATTTGTCTAGTCTATTGACGAACTGGTATCAACTCAGGCGCTCGCGAGTAGTTATCCTCGAGTTATTCTATCTTAAATCAACTCTCACTTGTCATTATTTGACCAAAGGATTATATTATGATTCTATTTTGTTGTAATATACTATGTTGTCTATATCTTTGCATATTTAGTAGCCCATTTCTTGTACATTGACTGCTTGTAAACGAGGTGTTGTTGTGGGCTCATTTTGGCTGAGTTACCCCCTCATTGTGTGCGCTCGGAAGTCGTGTGTGCTCAGTGGTGCTGGGTTGGGGTGACACGGTAACGAGCCTCAATGATCAGTTCAGGAGGAGGGAGACTCGGAGACGCTCCTGGTGCAGGGCAGCATTTTCGTGTGGAGTGACAACTGGTGTGGTTGAAGTGTCAGTCGGTGCTGATGCAGCAGTGCCTATAGATGCAGTTGCGGGTATTTTCAATAATTTATTAATTCAAGTCATAATTTTTTAAGAATTTCTGTTAATTGTTAGTTATCAATTAATTTTGTTCGATGAATAAAATTTGCATGAATTAGTCTCAAATGCTCATTTCTTTGCATATATGTTTATTCTTGTTCACAAGAAACATGACTTTGGTAAGGATTGAAGTTCAAGCGGCTCGACTGCGTATTCATCTTTTTTACAACACTTCTCTTTAACTTCACTTCTTGTTTGTCTGTCTGTCTGTCTGTCTGCTACAAATATTTTAATAAAAATTTAACACACTTCTACTTATCCTATCGATTTGAAATGTTGCACACTTGCGTAAAGTTGGAGACAATGCTAGAATCAAATGACAAAATAAATGATAAAAATAAAAATTACATTTTTTAAATTAAAAAAAATGAAAAATTATTTTGTCAGCTGCAAATCTTATAACTGATATTTGACACACTTTTACCTGTCCAATTGACCTGAAATTTTGCACACTTGTGTGAAGTCAGAGGCAATGCATGAATCAATTGACAGAATAATTAATTTTAGGAAAAAAATTTTATATATAAAAAAAATGAAAAATAAGGTTTTTTAATATTAAAAATAGAACGAGAAATTCATTTTGCACCTTTAACATTGGAGACACTGGATTCATTAGAAGTGTTGTCTTTAAAAAGTAATTTTTAAACGTATATTTATATTACATTTTGGTTTCATATATGATGATTTTCATCTATCAATAAGTAAATGATATTCATATATAAATGAATACCTTCATTAGAGTTCAAGGAGAACCAAGCCCCCAGGTGCCTTCAAGTTGAGGGCACTTCAACTTGAAGGCACTTGAGTTCAAGTTGAGGGCACTTCAACTTGAGAGCACCTGAGTTCAAGTTGATGGCACTTCAACTTGAGGGCATCACCGCTGTGCCTGCAATATCAAGTTGAGGGCACCTCTTCCGCCTGGTGAAATTCGTATGAAGAGCCATGCAATAGATTCATTTACTGCACCCAAAGCTAAACTGATATTTACACCTCAAAATGTGAACGCTGACTCACACTCTGGTAGTAAATCAAATTTCCTGAAGTTAAGATGAACAACACATTATAGATAATTTTAGTTAAGGAGTGGCGTATGGAGATGACTAATTAACCTTTATTTTGTCCAGTGCCGTGTAGAGACTCCAGTACAATAGATAGCCGTGATATACGGCAGATAATAGTCCAATATATTGCCTAGACATCACAGATCTGTCAGTGTGATCTCCCATCAAAGCGATCTATTGTATCCATTGCTGTCTAGAGACTCCAGTGCAATAGATATTCATGATATATGGAAACTAAGAGTTCAATATATTGCATAAACATCACAGATCTGTCAGTGTGATCTCCCATCAAAGCGATCGCCTCCCAAATGGGGGTCGTACAAGTCTTCTTCTTGGCCGCCGCCATCTTGCCGGTAAGTTATTAGAGCGCCGTAATTCATTTCAATATTATTTCCTATCATCTAAGCATGTGAAGACGTCATTGAATAACTCTCACGAGTTTGTTAATAGTGAAGACGTGTAATTTACTATTAATACTAAGATCAAATTACTTATGCAAGTTGCTGAATACATTTTAACTACATTAATGTAAACAAATGAACATGTTTCTTGTGTGTGTTCATGAATTTTAAAATGGTTATAGTTTCATGAATTTCTGCAGTAAACTTGTGTATTGACGGCGGCTCAATGCGCATAAGAGCCTCTCGCTCTGCTCCTGAGTTGACGCAAATATGCGCACAACGACGATTTTCTGTTGAGAACAAAACATCTCCTTTGCGGTGCTGTCATTATGATCAAAAATTGTTCATTGAATATCAAGCTCTTTAGTATTAATTCGGGAAACATTTTTCAGACATATAAACGAGAGAAAATACATTACCAAAAATCGAATAGGTGAAATTTGTCCTACATTAATATGAGAACATTCGATTCCCGTATCTTTATTTATACGTTCTTTCTTGTTGCCTATTCATTATTTATTTATATAATTTATTCTTACCTATTCACAGTTGGCCGCACATTTTGTTATATATTGCACATTTTGTTGCGATCAATTTCCTAGTTCAGTTATACGTGAAATTAATTAAATTGAGGCGGATCCACTATAGGCGGGTTATTTAAAAAAATCGATATCGTTCCACTGAAACCCATCGTAACTTGCTTGCAAAGTTTTCTTTGGTTTGTTATTTTGGAACTTCAAAAAAACGCTTAGGCTTCAAGGGTTTTGATGTGTTATCGTTCCTTTTGAGGAACGCAACATCAAAACAATATTCTGTCTCTGCCATGCACGNAATATTCTGTCACCGCCATGCACGCAACATCAAAACAATATTCTGTCACCGCCACGCACGCAACATCAAAACAATATTCTGTCTCCGCCATGTACGCAACATCAAAACAATATTCTGTCTCCGCCATGCACGCAACATCAAAACAAAATTCTGTCTCCGCCATGCACGCATCATCAAAACAATATTTGGTCACCGCCATGCACGCAACATCAGAAAAATATTCTGTCATCGCCATACTCTTCCGTTGTCAAAATTTACAGGTTGTCTGGGTTATTTTTTTATGTCTCATAACTTGAATGATGTTGCTCTATCATAACACGAAACTCGCGTTGTTCTTCGAAGCCCAGAAGGTTTTCAAGGAAGTCATTGAAATGAGACCAACGCTACTAGTAAGGCTAATGATTGCACCCTCGCTAAACTCCCTGGCACCGTCCTAACAATCTCTTGTACTCCTGATTGTGTCCTCGCTGAACTCCATGCCACCGTCCTAACAATCTCTTGTACTACTGATTGTGTCCTCGCTGAACTCTATGCCGCCATCCTATCTATCTTTTGTCCTGCTGATTGTGTCCTCGCTGAACTCCATGCCGCCGTCCTACCAATCTCTTGTACTGCTGATTGTGTCCTCGCTAAACTCCGTGCCGCCGTCCTACCAATCTATTTTACTGCTGATTGTACAATTGCACTCGCTGATTTCCATGCCGCCGTCCTAACAATCTCTTGTCCTGCTGATTGTGTCCTCGCTGAACTCCTCGCCGCCGTCCTACCAATCTCTTGTAGCGTTGATTGTGTCTTCGCTAAACTCCGTACGTGCCGCCGTCCTACCAATCTTTTGTACTTCTTATTGCGCTCCCACTTAACTCAGGGCCGCACGCAGAACAAACACGCATAAGACATCAGGATCTTGCAGTATACATGCGCAGGAGACGAGCGATACTCTGACAGGCCTGCATGTGGCCGGGACAGAGGCCCAGTGTTGCCTCTCCCTTGACAACAGCACCATAGTTGATCGCTTTAGTCGTGACCTCGTTGAGTGTCTTGTAAATGAACGCCTTCAAGCCCCCCGCCTCTCCCTTGACAACAGCGCCATAGTTGATCGCTTTAGTCGTGACCTCGTTGAGTGTCTTGTAAATGAACGCCTTCAATTAAGCACCCCGCCTCGCCCGGCACGCCATAGCGGCGTGTGTGTTTTACTGATCAAAGATACAAACTTTGTGAAGAATAGGACTCTTTGTGCTCGAGGATGTTCAGAATAAAACATGTTCAGTCGATCGTCCGTTGGATTGCAACTGTTCTGAAAACAAAATGTGAAAATTGAGCATGTAGTTTGTAAAGTGAAATAGGTATAAACAATATTGAACATCATATTCAAAAACGTTCAGCTGTCAATAATTAATAACCTACCAAATTACTGTAAAATCTAGGGTCAGTTCTGGCTACAGAATGAATTTGCCTGCACTCTGAAGCCCCCGGCGTTTACTAGAGGGTCCAGATCTTATGTGCATGAGAGAAGCAAATGGAAAATCTTACAAGCTCATCTGACGAAAAAATACAATATAACTACTTGAAGTGTTTAATATCTAAAAATTCTTAATAGTTATGACGCGATTCGTTATTTGTAATGTTTCAAATTGAGAGACGTTACGTCAATGGAGTTCTCAGAGATCAATAAAGTGCACAATTTAATAAAAGGCAAGATGTGATGAAGCTCTCACAGCTCACACAATCGAATGACGCGCAATCAACGTTCAGGATCCGGTACTGACGCACCAATGACGCACCACCACCGCGCAGTATGCACCACTGATGTACCAATGACGCACCACCGCCGCGCAGTATGCACCACTGATGTATGTCAAGCTCTTCAGTTGCCATGATTTGCTGGTTGTCTGGGCTATTTTACTCTCTTTAATAACACGTATCGTGTTACTCTCTTATAACATGAACCTGTTGTTTTCTCTTAATTATACTGCAGTCATGTCAGAACATTCATTAGAATGCATTAGGCAACTCTAGGAGCCCGTCAGTATCTCTAAACTGACCTAAAAAAACGACTATTTCCATAATAAGTTTTCAAAGAAGTCATTGAAATGAGACTAATGCTATTAGCGGTACTATTTATAGTGTCTTAGGTGAGCTCATTTCCGGTATCCTAACAAACTCTTGTACCGCTGATTGTGTCCTGAGTGAACTAAATGCCGCCATCCTACAAATATATTGTGCAGTTAATTGCACTCTCACTAAACTCAGGGCCGCCAGCATAATCAACACGCATTAGACATCAGACACTTGCAGAATTAAGCTTGCATGTTGCCAGTACAGAGGGGCCAGTGTTGCCGCTCCTTTACATAAGCGCCACACCTGATCGCTTCACCCGTGACCTCGCTGAGTGTCTTGTAAATGAGCGCCTTCAAGCACCCCGCCTCGCCCGACACTCAATAGCGACGTGTGTGTTTTAGTGATCAGAGATACAAGCTTTATAACGTATAAAACTCTTTGCTCTCATGGATGTCAAGATTGATAACTTGTCCGTTGGATTGCAACTGTTCTGAAAACAAACTGAACCAATCAAATTACTGTACAATCTATGGCGAGTCCTGGCTACAGAATGAATTTGCCTGCACTCTTTAGCTCTATTGCCCCGGAGTCTACTCGAGTGTCCAGATCTTATGTGCATGAGAGAAGCATATGGAAAATTTTACAAGCTCATCTGACACAAAAATACAGCAAACTTACTTGAAGTGATTAATAAATTTGAAATTCGTAATAGTTATGCAGTGATTCGTGATTTGCAGTGTTTCAAATTGCGAGCTCAATGTTACGTCAATGGAGTTATTAGAAATCAATAAATAGCATAATTCAATAAGAGACAAGATGTGATGAAGCTCATACAGCTCGCACCATCGAATGACGCGCACACTCAACGCTCAGGATCCGGTACTGATGCACCAATGACGCACCACCGCCGCGCAGTATGCACCACTGATGTATCAATGACGCACCGCCGCCGCGCAGTATG
>NW_025943106.1:55118-57225 GCF_000764305.2 Hyalella azteca | reverse complement strand
CCATAGCAACACGGCATGGGCAGATGGTAACAAAAAATTATAAGGAATCTAATTTTTAAACACGAGTGTGACAATTTCAACAATAAATTCCATTGCACACTCGTGACGATATTTATAGATTTTGTGTTCATAGTAAATATCAATTGAATTCAAAAATAAAGTTAGATATTAAGTGTTAAAAAAATTATAATGAATGTAATATTTAAACACGTATGTGAAAATTTCAACAATTAAATTCCATTGCACCCTCGTGACGATATTTATATATTTTTTATTCATAATAAATTGTAATTTAGGAATTCGTAAACTAAGTTAGATGTTAGGTGTTTATGTACTTTGTACGTGGTGGCTTTGTGAGTTGCGAAAAAACATTAGATAATAAGGATAAAATACTATGGATTTTTTAGTATGCAAAGATTTACTACCGATCGATTCACTCTCTTGGCTTAAAATACTCGATATTTCCGTAATAAGTCTATCTGGTTCTCTAAGTGAGAAAAAGAATCGAAATGAAAAATACGATTTGAAATTGAAAATATTTATTGCTGCGTTCAATAATATCATTTAAGCCAGAAATAAAGCAGCTGCATGCGCAAAAAAAAACTTTTGAAAAATTCATGAAATTTCATGGCTTATCTTTTAAAAAATCCAAATTCACGCGATTTCATTGCAGTTTAGCGAGTTCCCGCTGAACGTTGGCCACTGCGGCTGCAAGATTGATGGCTGGCAAAGCAGCGCCGTTAGAGTGATAGCCGAAGTTGATGAGGAGACGATCAGGGATATCGCTATCTCGCACTATAAATACTGAAACATTGCATTATGAACTGCGAGCAAATGCTTGTGAGTCTCGGGAAGGAACAGCCACTAGGTTGTAATGCACTCATTCGAATTTTTTTTTGAGATTTCAACAGAAATATTTTCAAAACGTTCACAAGCACGATTGTTCAACAATGCTTCTGTTATATCTGTGCATTTGGAGAAAATTATGGGAATATTTTGGATTATTGAGGAAATATTTTGAAAATTTCAACCTGGTATGAAAATTGATTTTTACACTAAACACATTTTTTACAGTTTACACGTTATATTTTCATCTATCACGATATTGTTTACTGTTTCAAAAATTCGCATTTCTTGCATCAAGCAGATGTTGTTACAAACAAATGGTGATCGATCACAAAAATTCAATGATACCACATGATAAACAAATCCTAAGATGCTCGTAGGCCGAGACGAAACGCGAGACATTCGAAATCATGCAACAAGACTGATAAAAACTATCTATTAACCATTTATTTTTCTCCTGTTTTCTTTTTAGCGCATTTTCTCATTTATAGAAAAAAATGCACTATTGTGCTCGCCATGTAAGTCCGTCCGTCTGTCCGTCTGTCCGTCTGTCCGTCTGTCAGTCTGTCCGTCTGTCCGTCTGTCTGACTGTCCGTCCGTGACTTCACGTTTTCGCCGACGAGAAAATGCGCTCTCTGTCACTCACTGCAGTGAGTACTGAGTTATATTTTTTTATTATAAAAGGGAAATAGAACTTCGGGTTATCGCTGGAATGGCAAGGTCACGCTACATTTCAAATCTCCTCTAAATATTTTTCACGGCTGCACTGCTAAAAATATGCACCTCACTCCTAAAGCTATTTATGTGTGTAGCCTTTTGAGCAAACTTTTTCTCGTAGTGCACTTGAATACAACAAACATGAATCACAATAAAGGAAGAAAAACTGGCCAAAGACTTACACTTGTTCGACTGCACTTGCTCTTATTCATGGAGGAGTGACGAGTTAAACAATAGCTGGACGAAAGGCGGTCAGGCTTTGGGAGGGACACCATATTGCCCATTCTCCTCTCCGACTTCATACACGATTTGAAAATTTCGTCAACACCTATATTTTTTTACTTTGCTGCCTCCACAACGTGCTCCTCATTCCATTTTTAAGTCACTGGGATCAGCAGCGGTCACATCCCCTGAGAAATTTCTGCACGGAACTTCAATTGTCAACAAACTGCGGCAATTGGTTTGAAATTCTCCGTCGCCATTTCATCTGTCCCTGCCAAGCAGTTTGGCGATTTAGAGAAAACATTTGTGCTCTGGTTTCAGA
>NW_025943106.1:0-54593 GCF_000764305.2 Hyalella azteca | reverse complement strand
CCAACAGGCCGTGCTCCAACAGGCCGTGTTCCTGGAGGTCGTGCTCCAACAGGCTTGCTCCAACAGGCCGTGCTCCAACAAGCCGTGTTCCAGCAGGCCGTGCTCCAACAGGCCGTGCTCCAACAGGCCGTGCTCCAACAGGCCGTACTTTAACAGGCCGTGATCCAACAGGCCGTGCTCCAACAAGCCGTGCTCCAACAGTCCGTGTTCCAACAGGCCGTGCTCCAACAGGCCGTGTTCCAACAGGCCGTGCTCCAACAGGCCGTGCTCCAACCGACCACGGCATTTACCACCCAGTAATGAATCTGGCACGATAACAGGCTGTCGATTTTCCAATAGAGTTTACTTGCAGGCCGGTTACCGCCTCGTAAAATGAACGGGACAGCTCTGCTTGGGAGACATGTACGTTCGCTCCATTCCGGAGCAAAGAACGTTCGTAAAATTAAGGCATTTTAAATTTTCAATATGTTTCTTTAAAAAAATTACAGCATCTGCAGGATGATGAGTGCAGAAGAAGGTACAAGGTGTGGATGAAGGCTGATTGGAGTGAGGCATTCTAGCTGGTTCATAAACAATCCACTGTGAAATCTCTTATTCGGCAAGATTTTTAAAAATCATTCATGCATCCTTTTGAATTGGTGACTATGAGCTAAATTTACAGTCATACAACATGCCGAACAAGATACACGATCTATGTTCACGCAAGGTAGGTGCATAAAATCACGCTGAAATTATTCAATCCGTAAAATGTGGAACCTTGTAAAAATCAGAATCGCAATTTCTCTCCGGTGCTGTGTTACCAGCATATGTTCTTCTCGCTTATTAGCGTAGTCCCTTTGTTTCGCATTTCTTTCCTGTAGCAGCTTATCATAAAGGACTTTCGATACTCTCTCACCAATGCGCATTTATTTTTGCTTCTCAATACAATGAGTGAACTGCTCACCAAGAGCGACAAGCATCAGCCTCACGTGCAGCACGTAGCGCAGGCTGGCTAAGCGAGCTTGGCGGTTTTCTATGGGGTTCCGTGCATCCCCACCCAATAAAAATTTACAGACGCGGCAGCTTCTGATTTGGATTACCAGAAGCTGGGGCGACTCTAAATTTTGTTAGGGCAGAGACCAACGATCGTCGCACTGATGGCCTTTTTAAGGCCATCACACAGTTTAAGGCCATTGCTTTAAGAAGTTAAGTCGTTAAATAGGCCAAAAAATTTGGCCTTTTGCCATCACTCTTATCATCACTCTACCTATCTTCTTCATCACTGTGTTGGCTTTTTTGTTGAGCTGCTGTTTTTCCCTTTAGAACGGTAGCTTTAAGAAGTTAAGTCGTTAAATAGGCCTTAAAAATTTAGCCTTTTGCCATCACTCTGATCATCTTTCTATCTTTTTCATGACTCTGTTGGTTTCATAGTTAAGTTGGCTTTCCCTTTAAACCGGAATTTGTTTCCTACCGTCTGGCCACGTCCAGCTGAATAAATACTTCGACGTCTTCGAATAATTTTTAGCAACATATTTTGATTTCCAGATTAACCATGCCTTGTAAACTTGAAATTTTTCTTCAGATCTTGTAGAATTTTCATCCTGAGTTACCTACAGACGTGAAGTGACGATAACGTGGAAGATGCCTCAGAGGAGGCTAGGCTGAAATCATGAAATAATTTAGTGTTTTATGTGTGACTAAAGTGACTTGAAACCTAAGTGAGAAAATGCCAGTTTCATAATTGGGATGCCCTCAAATCTGCGTCTAAGAAAATTTAGTGAAAAAGTAAATATAATAATTAATTCAGAAATTCAGAATAATAACCGTACGTCATTCATTCTGATTTTATAAAATTTCTTATAAATCCGACTATAATTTATTTCCTCAAATTTATTCTATTTTTTCATTAACTATATATTTTTCTTATAACATATAAGCGGGTATAATTGGTGACGGAAAGTTAAAGTGATCTGTTGAAATTACGTCGCGAATTTCCATTTCTAGATTCCGTGTGAATATCAACTGAACATTAATTAACGCGCCATGCAAGAAAAATTGCATGAAATTATATTTATTTCCAATTTCACCAAGTGCACCTTAACCTTTTATTTCCTCACAAACAAATTAAATTATGAACAATTTTTGGAAATTGATACGCGACAATACGTAAACCTCAATCAAATCGAAACTGCGAGTATAAGAAACAATACACTAAAATTATTCTATGACATTCATCTTTTTCCGACCCTCCAGCTCGATGTAAGTTTCTATCAAATAACAACTGCATCATGCACATTATATGCAGTTTCTTAAACCTTTCGCTTTTCCGGGCGTTGAGGTTCAAATATTCCATGATACAGAAATTTATCTGTTGAATTGAAAACAAAAAGCGATTCAGATGTAAAAATGTTTGTTGCCTCACATTTACATTTGAAATATAAATAAAAATTCCAACGCTAGTTACGATAAATGAGTAAGCATTCATATCTTCATTTCGCTCATAATAATAAATATATCCCGCAAGTCATCTGAAATAACTTTGCAAATGGGCTTATACTGAGTAAATTGTAATTTATTCCTGTAATTTGAACCAATGTAACTCTATTAATTAGTTAATGTTTATAATTTAAACCTATTCTGACCATCGTGAGTTAGCTTTACGAAACGTTTACCCAAAAATTCTATTGTTTGTCTCTCAATGGCAAGCTCATTATTATTTATTTTTAAATAACAAAAGAACAACGATGTGACAGTAAACATGCACAGAGGATCCTGTTGCTGAATTTTATCTTCTGGTCCCATTAATTGTTGCATGAAGGACTTAGGTCGTTTTGCTCGCTAATTAGCATACGATTCTCATTAGAGTTCCAGAAATGCGAAGCTCCAACTTCAGAGCGGCTGAATTTTTCGCTGTTATTATAATAAATATTGCACGTATGCTGAGCGGCGGTACGGATATAATGGGAGTAAAAGGCAATATACAAAATTGGTTTTCTCCGGTTTTCGATAAACAGAAATGTAAATTTCGTTAAAATTTACAACCACCAATAGTGGTCTGAACAATTGAAAATCGTACACTGTTTTTTATAAGTTTTATTATTGCTTATATCAGATTCTTTATCAGGTGACAAATTAATTCAGAATAATAGCTTTTGATGAATTTCTAGTGAGGTAGGTTGCATCGACCTAATCTCACATGATTTCCTTCAGATAGAAGAGACGAGGACGGGGCAGTTTCGTCGCTAAGTATGATGCCTGCGAGCCGTTCAGCAAACATGTAGCGCTCTGGCCTTTATAGAGGCAGCAATTGTCTGCCAATACGCATTCGGCTCTTGTTGCAGAGTGGCATCTTCCTGACAGAACTGCCTCACGACCCGCCTGATGTGTAAATTTTTTAAATATAATTGCTAAGTTGCTGATTTTAGTGTGCCCTTCTTTGTGTCTGATACAAGTGTTTATAAACCTCAGTGTTAACTGGAACACAGTGTTTTGTTACACCAATTGTTCTAAGAGCGTTCGTGGCCGACGTTCCGCCCCTATGATCTGGCCATCTTTGATGTTGAGAAGGTCCGGTCACAGTGGAAACTGTTCCATTATTCACTAATATTGCCATGAGAAGTTTTTCTTCTGAAATTCATGTCAAATTTTTTAACTATATGTTGCCCCAAAAGTTATTTTTCTGTGACAATAAAGCAATTTAATTTTTCGCAATTTAAATTCTGGTATCTAATTGGCTTTAAATAGCTGTACATTCCATTTAATTGAGTGTTAATTATTACGTCATTTCTGATACTAATTCCCTCATTTTTCGCAATTATCAAACTTAAGTGACGTCATTTGACGTCATGAAAGGATAAACAATAGAAATGACGAAAAATTGACAAAAATTGTAGTGCATTCCTTGTCCCGTTCGATCATCTTGTCTGTCGTACAAGGCGCTAAATATGTTAAACGGTTTCCCTTTGAGGAACTTGCAGAGGTTATGCGAAGTTCGAACTTACCTAATTATTAAAATTAATTGAATCAACCATATTTTAATTAGTCTACATTGTGATCGAGAGTGTTTGTAATCGGTCGTCATTCGTCTTATTGATAAAAATTTCGCAGATCAATAAAGCTTCAGATTGATCAATAAAGCAGCGCTGACGTTGTCGCTAAAAATTTTGAGCATTGCCTTCTTAATTAATTATTATGGAGATCTCAAAGGTCACATGATTGAAGCGAAAAAATTATTGACTAATTCTATGATCATTGAAAGCCCTGTATTTTCAAGGATTATTTATTCATTTGCTTCTTGTTACGGCATTCTCATTGTATCCTCCCTCTGATGTTCAGTTATGTTATTTTCTAACGTTATACTCTCATGCCGATCAACTTCTAAATGTTTTGAACCGCAAGATTAACTTGAATGAATTACTGGGTTTAGAAAATATTTTAGAATCAATTATTTCACTCATTTCAGACACATATTTTCCTCCCATTTTTGGTACGAAAGAAAGATATTTTTTGCCGACATAAAAGACTTAGTCTGGAGGTTACTCGCCAAAAAGCAAAGCACATCCGTCTTGCGTGTTTTTCTCAACGTTTGGCCGTCGTTTAATTTAGCCAAACTGCCACGTGGGAAATGCAGCGCTGCACGAGTGTCGTCGGATACAACGGGTGGGACTTGAGTTGCTGCTCGGCCGTTTCGAAGACGAAAAAATAATGCTATTTTAGAAAAATAATGCTGTCTATTCCATTAAAAGAGTATTACTACACAAGATCCATTCGCAGCACTTCTTGACAACCCCAAATTTGGGTTTTGAATTCAGTTACTTCAGTATTGTATGAAATTGAGTAAATAAAACCAAGAAATCTTTAAAACGTTCATCCCCTTTAACGGGCCTCGTTTTCATATTTATGCTTCAGCTTGAGCTATAAAATTGAACAGCGGCCGAATATGCAACTTCACCGCCCCCAACTCTGAGACGCCAATCTTAATTTTTCCAGCAGAATTAGAGACATCATCGAAGCGTCAGGCTTGCAGCAATAATTAATATTAATGCCTTACAGACAGCAGCGAAAGGCCCAGACGGCAATGAACTAGCAGACTTGCAGTCCACAATGAAATGTCAGGCTTACAAACATCAATAATTGAAAACCTAATAATTAATTGAAATTTCATTTTTTCGACAGAAAAGAAATTTAAGCCTAATAGATATCATTAAATTGGCAGCCTTTCAGACAGGAGTTAAAAGATTGCCTTACAGATGGAAGTTAAATGACAGTCTTACAGACTGATGTTGGATGACAGCCTTGCGAACGGAAGTTAAATGACAGCCATACAGGCGGAGGTTAAATGGCCCAATAGGCATGCTATATATTGCTGTGCATATCTTCAATAAGTTGATTAAGACCCTGTGAAAAATCATTAAAATTATGAAAATTGTATCATTTTATTATTCACAACATGGAGAAAATGTACTAGAGTAAATCCAATAATTAATAATTATCTAAAATAACGTCTTATAATTTAAATTAGTTGTTAGTGAGAATAGCAAGTAATTCGTATATCATGCCCTTTTCAACCTGAGATCAATCTGCACGAGTGAAAAAAGTTTAATATTTATTAATGAAAAAACTTAAATCTATTATTTTGTTTGAAACGGAATTGGATTCACAGTGATAATATTTCGTTGGTTACTTTTATGTTTTTTTCTACCCACATTGTGGTGCTATTTGTATCATCTTATCAGCAATGGGACGACTAATATCCTTGAAATTAAAACTCTTATATAACTTCTAGGTTTATTATTGAATATTTTATTTATATATTATATTATATCATATTACTGAATATTTGTTATTTATATTTTATTTCTTCGTTTAAATTTTCAAAGTTTAAATTACCCCAATGTAGCCAGCACAATGTCTTTTTTCTGTGATTGGAAATTATCGGTGGTATATTATTTTTTGCTCTATTCAAAACAGATCCTTTTTTTTTCTTGTGGTTAAAACAGAGGAGGTAAACAATTTTTCTGGGTCGATTTTGAAAACTTACTCCAAGTTATATGGCATAATTCCAGATTAAACCTTACCAAAAAATTCAGAATGCGCAAAAACGTGCCCAATAATATGAATTAAATTAAGAACTCCTAAATTATGATGTGTGTCTAACAAGAGTGAGGCTACATCAGTAACAACGTTATGGCGGCTGCTGAAGAGAAAATCATCTATGGAACTTATCAGGTATCAATGACTCTGTGATATTTGATCCCTGAAGAAAAAACTGATTTAAAGCCCTGTCTTTGATAGGGTTGTCATTGCAGGGGCGATCAATCATCGAAATAAACGGCTGTCGAGATCTGCCGAGGCAATGTTTTACGTACGTCGTTATTGCCGGCGGTCACGACTGATGGAAGTCGATCTTGGCGAGTAATTGATCGGGCCGATGGAAATGGACGAGCATTCATCCCCCCCATTTTTTCCTTTCTTTCAATTGGTCACTATTGGAACTCAAGGGGGATTAATTTATTTAGTCTCATTGCGAAGAGGAAAATCACCCAACAAAGCTCAAGAGATGGGAAGGTGCAATGTAGTGAAGCCTGTGAAAATTAGAATAAATGATGAATGAGGTTCAGAAATAGATATATTCAGAAATGTTCAGAAATGGAAATCAGAGCACCACACACTACCAAATAATATATACTCAATACATATACACCCAAAATATTGGTATAAACAATATATATGTATACCCAAATCCAAGTATAAACTTCGAGCAAGTTGAGAATAATAGAACTTTTGTCCTCGTATATGCAAGCAAACTTCCCTAATACATTGCTTTCAATAGTTTATTCAAGCATCCATTGTCACTCAGTATCTTCTGACAGGCGAAAAAAAATTTAATGAATGAAGACAGCATGTTATTCAGCGTGGTGATAGAGTAACAAAAATACTGCCTTTTGGTATAGTTTTTCGTCGAGGTAATGGTACAACACATTTCGTCGAGGTAATGGTACAACACATCTCTAGGTAATGGTACAACACATTTCGTCGAGGTAATGGTACAACACATTTCGTCGAGGTAATGGTACAACACATTTCGTCTAGGTAATGGACAACACATTTCGTAGAGGTAATGGACAACACATTACGTCGAGGTAATGGACAACACATTTCGTCGAGGTAATGGTACAACACATTACGTCGAGGTAATGGTACAACACATTTCGTCGAGGTAATGGTGCAACACATTTCGTCGAGGTAATGGACAACACATTTCGTAGAGGTAATGGACAACACATTTCGTAGAGGTAATGGACAACACATTTCGTCGAGGTAATGGACAACACATTTCGTCGAGGTAATGGTACAACACATTACGTCGAGGTAATGGTACAACACATTTCGTCGAGGTAATGACACAACACATTTCGTCGAGGTAATGGTGCAACACATTTCGTCGAGGTAATGGTACAACACATTACGTCGAGGTAATGGTACAACTCATTTCGTCGAGGTAATGGTACAACACATTTCGTAGAGGTAATGGTACAGTACATTTCGTCGAGGTAATGGTAACACATTTTTCATCTCATACGACATGACATACATGTTATGGATTATACAGTTCGCATCCACACAAAAGTTTTAATGGAAAATGCTAATTGAAATTTCGAATTGCACTTCAAGTTCTTCTGTGAACAATGCGTACTAGTAACGTCGAAACGTTTCTGTGAGTGCTGCCATGCATGGAAAAACGGACTTTGTTATCTCGAAAACAATTTGAAGTCCAAAGACTTAAAGGATTGAAGAATGGATAAAAAAACCTTTGCAGAAATGGAAATGCGATTACGATTGGTAGCGGAACGATGCATTCTATATTGATTTAAGGCAGGTTTAGTAATTACGTTGTGGGTCTTACAGTTATATATTTTTTTGTAGCAGAACTTTGTACCAGGAGAGAACATCGTTTACGGTTTAAATAAACTTGATGAAAGACACGTGCATTGAAATATTGTAGTATCAGTGATCGTTCTCGAAACTTCTGTTTTGACGTCAACAACTATTTAATGAAATTCATTGCTACGTGCAAAACGACTAGAAAAACAACTCAAATGAACTAACATTTAGCAACTAGTTTAATTTTTCTTGAACTCAAGTGAAGAATATATTTTATTCTTTTTATGATAAAACATAGAGAAAATAATACACGAGTTGAAAACTGGTTCATTCACATTCATTTCTATATAAAATAGCGTTAAATGTCGTTTTAAATTATTAATTCAATCTCTATTCTATGTGACAATTTTTTTTATTTCTGTTCCTAATAGAACTATAGTCAAAAGGGATTAGGCGGGACCGTAGCGTTTATGAGGTAATAAAGGACCAGCAAACGAAATATATTTTAATTGCACTGAATTTATTTATTATTTTCATAAATTGAATTTATTATATTATTATAACTGAATTTATTATATTACTAATATTTATTTATTTATTTTCATGAAAGAATCTGTTAGAGCAACTATTTCCGGTCATTTCAATGTTTATTTCAACGCTGTGCTGCAATAATGAATACTTTTTTCTATAATTAAACTATGTGAAGAATATTGTCAGATGACAGTCTCCCGTATTTGGAAAATAAGCTCTGTCTTGTCTAATGACAATATATTTTTGCTCTGTTTGTGGATGTAGGCAGGTAACCTCAAGTAAGAAGCAACTTCATATCAGTGCCAGGTTTCTTTACCTGCTACCATCAAAGCCTGACAGAAATCTTAAAAGGGGGTAAAAATTACCAAATATGGGGTAAGACGGGACCACCAAACTCCTCTGTTTTACCCCACCAGCGGTCTTGTCTTATCACACAACTGGTCCATGTCTTCTACCATTTGCCTATATTTATTTTGCCTATGGATGCAAAATAATCAATTTGGACGTTAATAGATACCAGTTATCAGACATCGTCGAAGTAATGAATTTGGACGTTAATATTCAAACATCGTAAAAGATTCGTTCTCTCCTATGCCAATCGTTTGCGATGAAACTATGATTTTACGTCAGTAAGAATTGTCTGATGTGTTCTACTCAATTTTAATTAAAGCAGCATTTGTGTGGCCCAATAAAAATAAAAGTCATTAACAGATCAACGTTAAACATTCGCATCTCGCCTCCATTTCGATTTTTATGGAGTAATGCTTTCGCCAGCAAATATCATAAACAGTCTTTTAATGCAAACATGAATCATAAGAAAAATAGTATCGGTAAATTTCAGATGCCGGGCCATTAGTTGTTAATATATATTATTTGCGAATCTTCTTTAGGAAACACACTAGAAACTAAACTGAACGATAATTATTACTAATTAAGAGAAAATACATTTAATTCGTGGTTACAACTGAATTTAACCTGAATGGTAATAGATAATAGATAATTGATATTGCTTTCTTAACATCATTAATTATTATTAATTTTCTACCTGTCATCTGGTTATTTCCAATTTCCCCACTGGTGCGAACATGCAAGTTGGAAAATTTGCTATTGGCTTGATCTCTACCAAAAACGAAATATGTCGAACGACATCCTGTTAACAAATGTTGGTCCAATGTTAAGTTGCATTGCCTCGAAGATTGACATTGTTGTCGGGTCGTTCGTTCAGATGGTTCAATGAAACGTGGCACAAATAACAGTTAACAGGCTTTATTCAGAGAACATTAACAAGCAGAGTTACACGGATAAAGAGTGTTCGGGCGGCTTGGTTCGAAGGTCCGCACACGTGTAACACCGCTAAAAGACTCCCGGATCAACCAGGCCACTGACTGACGACACATCGTCACAGCGAGAAATCCGCTAAATTAAACATGAGAAAATATGACAACACCTAATTCATTAATGAGGAAATATTTTAATTACCAAATCATAATAAGATACAAGGCTAGCGTGAGACAGGCGAACTCACAATAATACAATATACAAATGTTAAAAATTACACCCTACAATAACATTGCTAGATTTCATGATCAATTATTCGAACCGATAATCATTATTATACGAAATAGGTATAGATACATTTTTTAATGTTAACCAGTAGAAATAAAAAATTACCTCCACTCCAGCACCATCGGCGCTATTTATGCTTGGTTATTACCTCCACTCCAGCCCCATTGGCGCTATTTTTGCTTGGTTATTACCTCTACTCCAGCCCCATTGGCGCTATTTTTGCTTGGTTATTACCTCTACTCCAGCCCCATCGGCGCTATTTTTGCTTGGTTATTACCTCTACTCCAGCCCCATCGGCGCTATTTACTCCAGCATCATCGGCGCTATGTATGCTTGATCATTTTTTCCTCTCGTTCTCCAAAGGAACTTTTCATGCTAGATTATTGTCGCCACTCCAGCGCCACAGACGCTACGTGCGCTACATAAATCAAAACGCCTTACGACTGCTGTGCTGGGCCTATACTTTCAAAAAAGTTAAGAGATCGTAAGTTCATCAGCCAATCATTGATGGCCTTTTGAGCAAAATCCACCAATCATAGGCAAGAAAATCGAGCGTAAGTACTTACGTTCACTTAGCGAGTTTTGAAAGTATGGCCCCGGTCTCTCCATAACAATAGAACACCGCATGTATAATTCGCCATTTGTACGCACGAAACATTAGCCGAACTAAGCGCTAGGGAAACATGATCAACAGCATTTTAAAACATTGAAACTATGGTTAATTAAACGTAAAACTCCCTACAAATAAGTTCATCTATCGAATTTGCTCTCCACTAATGATGCGTTAGAATTAATTAAAATCGTAGGCACATAGATTTTTACCATATGAAAAAATAATCCGCATTTTTTCAGGTTCGAGGATCCTTGATTTTCATTGGATTTGCAGAAAGAAAACAATTTTATGTGTCAAGACACTTGAATGGGTGAGGTCCATGTAATTTCATTCTTCCGATAACGGCGCACTAATAATTCCGAATCCGAACATCAGCCTTAGTTTTTTCGTTCTGTTATTGATGTAAATTTTTTCGGTTATTAATAGGCTTTGAATACAGTATGCACCGGTTGCGAAATGGTCATCTAAAATTCTCCGCTTGGATCACCTCCAAATAAAATATCCAATTTGTTATTCCAAAATTCCTCGTACAAATCTGGGACCTGAATAATCTCGGTGAATCTCTTTTCTTTTTAAATTGAGCGCAGTGTTGCCACAACACATTCATGATGGCATTCTGATAGGCGCATTATCGGCAAACTCTTTCAGGTTTCTGGCAATGCTTCCATGACCAGAACTCGTTTGCTGCTTCCGAAGCCTCATCGAATTATGCTGAGCGGCCGCAGTGGGGATATAGATGGAAAATTTTAGGCCTAGAGTGCCTCAAAACGCTTGTCGCGGCACGCGGCATATTTAATTAATCGTGAAACTTTTGTCTAACTATGGTCATTAGCAGACATTTAATATCAGTCAAATCGAGTGGCAATTTTGACGGTGAGTCAAATCGAGTGGATATTTCGACAATCAGTCAAATCGAATGGCAATTTCGACAATCAGTTAAATCGAGTGGCAATTTCGACAATCAGTGAAATCGAGTGCCAATTTCGACAATCAGCTAAATCGAGTGGCAATTTCGACGGTCAGTCAAGTCGAGTGGCACTCCCAATTTCTCTGATACAATTCCTGGAAGCAGAATCAGGACATGGTGTCACTAATAGCAGAACAAGGTAGCTGGTCAAATACAGACGTTGGTTCATAATTGGATTTGATAACATTTTGCATCCTGTGATTGGGAGTGACAAAAGTACAGGTAATTTATAATTAAAGAAAATCACACAGGATTAAACTTTCGTCAATAGGTGATGTTTACCTTGTGACCTTGTGATGAGTTTAGGACGTCGTAGTCCACGGTCACGCTGATGCTCCGCCTTCGTCGTCCTCCGTCTCCGAGTCGTCGCTAGGCAGGTCACCCCGCCCTCGGGTCCCGGATGTAAAGTTGGCCGTGTTTGTGGTTCCCGTTTACACACTGGTTCCTGAGTATAATACTGTTGCTAAACCTCAAATGATTAGTGAAATGAAAGAAATAATTAAGATAGTTTCTAGAATTCGAAGTGGTCTCTAGATACTCAATTATGATTCAAATTAAGAGCAGAGCTGCGCTGTTTAAAGAGAGATAAACACAGAGGCTTGTTGTCAGAAAGTCATACATATAAGTATCATGGAATCTTCATACTACCTTATGCTATACAAAAAGTCTGTCCTCATGCTCATCTGCTTTTCTTTTCAGTGGATTAATCTTATTGAAATTGAGCGTAAAAAAATGATGGTAATTTGGCAGTCATCAATCAAATAGGCTCGAATGTCCGACCGAATTCGTTTCGGCAATCTTTCATTAGCCGATGTCAACGTTGATATCGTTAAGTCTGAGGGATAATTATATTTTTTATAACTTTAATTGCGTTTTTTAGAATTTTATGTAACTCTGATTACACATATGTGATTAGTAGATAATTATTTATGAAGCTCACGGTGGTCTTTGTCAAGTTGATCCGAACATTGAGGCAGCGCTCGATGTGAATGGGAGAATTTGGTTGCAAGAAAACTAATTTTTTTTTCATGAAAACTGGATCAAAATCTTCGTGATGGGCAACGTTTTTAAACGAATTTATTAATTATCATTATCTTTAGCCCCGATAAGTAGTCAGGCTGGAAATCTAGTTTACTTCACAATACAGTGGGCTCAAGAGTTCCTTACGATTGGACTCATGTTCAATAAATCCAGATGGGTATTTGATCCATGTGATTCATAATTCAACGTTTATCGGTGAATAAAAGGGCATATATATAAATCAAGCATAAGTTATCACAAAACCTTGAGAATATACTCATCAGTTATCATTTCAACAATCAAATTGAGTAGTTTCGTCTAAGTGATTTAACCCTAGCTTTTTTCCCGAAACATTGCAACGTTAGAACGGAATTAAAGTTCGGAAATGTTTGCCAGAACTCTCGCTTGAACAAACAGTGGAACAAGGGCCACAAACACGATGCACTGGGAACAAGCATCAAAGGTTGTTTGCTTGCAGCCTTCTGGAAAGGCGACACTCGTTTCTTTTCGGTGTCGCAAGTGCAAGCGTTTTTACTCGAATGCAACTTATCTTGTTACGGAACAAGACCAACATTGATTGCTCCACCCATGTTTCCGTGACGCCGTTTTGTATTTTAAAAATTATCATTCTATAGCCATTGTTTATAAAGATTTTTTATTAAATCTGTATTTATAGATCATTATTTGCGTTAATTGTATTGCGTTTGAGCTTGTTTTGTAGCTACAGAGAAGACGCGTCGATAGCAGAGAACTTCGTCTACCTGCAGGCTTTATTTTTTGCATTGGGCCGTTTGAACTTTCATAAATGACCATTTTATAACAATATTTACAGGTTTTTTTTCAAAGTGGCATATAAAGATCATGATTTGCTTTAATTGCGTTGTGTTTGCACTCGTTTCAAAGCTGCAAATAAGGCGCATTCAATGAGGAAAATGCCATGGATGTGCACGCAATACTTTTTGCGTGAGGTCGTTTTGAACCTGTATTAAATCATCGGAATATATAAATATTCTTTTGATTGTCGCTAAACTTAACAAAGTAAGTCAAATGACGCGTGACTGCTTGTACCCTCAATACAAGTAGTTGGCAATGGGAAAGCTGAGGCTACAGTATGGAACATTTTTTTATCATTTTTTCATTTTTTTCAATCAATTTTACTTTTTTTCTCCCCAGAAAAATTAAAATTAAAAAAAATCTTGAAAATCTATCTCATCCCATTATTTTTAGGCTACAGCATTGAGAGACATATTATTGGATTTGCAAGGTCTACCTACACCTAGCGACTCTAGAAACCGTTTTTAATGATTTGTACATGGTTTGGATTATATATTGAAAAAAACTAAGCTGTAGGGGAAAAACGGAAAACGCCTTACGGAAGAAAAAATTTGAATAATCGAAAAAAATTCATCCATAGTCGATATATATTCTCTATACATATCGTATGATATGTCTCTCGATGTTGTAGCACGTAAATTAAAGGAAGAAAATCCTTCTTTCTTTTTTTTTGCATATAAATGGACCTGCCTTTTCTGTCGTTTTCTATGCACTTCATGTTTTCTTTGGTTTTTTTCAACAATTTATTTAGCAAAATCATTTTCTTCGACTGTTTTACATAAGTGCACCAAGTTTCAAAAAGTTCCGCCCGGAAATAAAAAAGTTTTTCCCCAGACAATCTCCCTTAACCGCCTGGCCTCCTCGCCGATTCTGACCAGTACTATATATTACAGGAAGCTGGGATCGTACCCACACCTCACTGTTCCAGTTCTGGTTCTCTGAACTGTAACCACAGAGCCACCGTGCCCTAAAGATCGTACTTGTACATTCCTGCTGCCAAATTCGTCAATTGAACTTTTCAAATAAATTATACAAAAAGCCCTCCGGAGGTCAAAGAAAAATTAACACCGTCTGTGATATTTCGTCCACTTGTAAATTCCCGCAAAAATGATCAGTTCTTTGTCTATATGACAATTTTTATATCCACCTGGAAAGTCTTTATGCACAGTTCCTGGTTTTTATTTTGTCCAAGTACGGTTAATAAGCTTGGAGAATAACTGCGTCCGAAACTGATATAAACAAACTCACGTTACCCAAAAGTTTCTTAACATTTACAGGGACTTATTCGTTAAGATTTTCCATTCCTAACCATCGATGTTTACATCTCAGGATGAAACGCTTAAATCCTTCCATCAGGAAGTCCCGATCGTTGAACGTTTTCGTCAAAATAAATTCAGAAGGCAGTGTAGGCTCCGCCGTCATTTCCTACGTGATCAAGCCACCATTTCCTACCAGATCAGGACATCATATCCTGCGAAAAAATTCATTCTAGTACAACGAATGAATTTTCCAGCCAATTTCTTTTGGTTTTTTGATCCTATATAAATGAAACTGAATTTTTTGAACCTATAATAAATTTCTTTACGGGTTTTTGAATTTCAGTAATATGCGCTAGCGATCGCAAGTCAAGGTTAATAAAGAATGGACATCAACTGTTGTGACATCTTTCAAGCTTGAAATTTATCAGAATATTTATGGATTGTTGTGTGTAAAGTTTGAACCAATATTCTTCATTTTCATTACATTTTTTATGAATTAATTTCAAACTCTTGATAAATGAAATCATATATATGAAATATGACCTTGGACTATTTAATGTACTCATTTCGACAATTGAATACAGAATAACATAACATGAATACAGTAACCGACATGTTGAACAACTCCCCCTTGCTGATTACATCGTTGACGATCCGAGTATGAACGCGTTCAAGAACAGACTAGATAAAGCTATGGGAAAATATATGTTCAGACTTGAAATGCCTAGCACCATATCGAACCCGGTGGAAGTCTAGTAGCTACTTCAAACTATAGTCAGTCATGAAAAGATCCGGTCAAATGACACGATTTTAGATCTTCTGTGAATTTGCAACAATGTGAATGTAACAATGGAGGCGAATTTCTCTCGAATTTATTGATAAGATACCCTGTGAACAAGTCACGAAAGGTACAAGAATCGGCGACAGGCCACACCAGGCCAATTCTTCGGCGCCGAGATCACTATGTTATGCTAGTAGGTTATTTTAAGTACTTTTTGAAGATGAGGATAGTCACTAACGACTTTATGTCGCAATGAACAAGAATTAGAGACAGGCCACTAGAGGTTTTTATGTTGTGTTGTGATATGTTGTTATGTTATGTTGTGTTGTGCTATGTTGTTATGTTATGTTGTGTTGTGCTGTGTTGTTATGTTATATTGTGTTGTGCTAAGTTGTTATGTTATATTGTGTTGTGCAATGTTGTTATGTTATGTTGTGCAATGCTGTTATGTTGTGTTGTGTTGTGCTATGTTGCTATGATGCGTTGTGTTGTATTGTGCTATGTTGTTATGTTATGTTATGCTATGTTTCCTTATCTTATGTTATGTTATCTTATCTTATGTTATGTTGAAGTCTGTCAAAATTTAGGTCCTCTCCAGTTTTCTCTGTCTAAGCCGCTAATTTTCCGGTTTATTAATGCTATTTTACCAACGTTCCAACCAATGATTATAGTATTAAAATGAAGCATGATGTGGGCACAAAATTCTCTCAGTTAATTGTCACTCAGACTTCTAATAACAATCCTGTGCAAAGAGATCGAGTAGAGACTACAAATGGTCACGGGAGCGGCAGCGACTCAGTGCGGGATATATGAATTGACAACCACATTATAAACCTACAACTTATAAATAAATGCATTTGTTGAAATGTAACAAGGCACGAGTCATTATCTTGAGTATTTTCCTCTTTTCTGGCAAAATAAAGAGTTCTTACCTAACCCGAACCCCCGAACTGCATGCACGTGACTATATAAAATCTAACGGTGAATAGAGCGAAAATACCAACAGCGCTCCACTCAACGAAAAACCTCACTTCCATATTCAACGGTGAACAGGGCAAAAATTATGACAACCTTCAATTTATGATAAAAATGTGTGTTAAGCAAATTATTCACTTGATTCATGAGTTTAAAAAGTTTGCCGTCGAGAACAGGTAAGATCACCCACATAAACTAAAAAAAAATATAACTCAGTACTCACTGTAGTGAGTGACAGAGAGCGCATTTTCTCGTCGACGAAAACGTGGTCACAGACGGACAGACAGACAGATTGTGTTGTGTTGTGTTGTGTTGTGTTGTGTTGTGTTGTGTTGTGTTGTGTTGTGTTGTGTTGTGTGTTGTGCTGTGTTGTGTTGTGTGGTGTTGTGTTGTGTTGTGTTGTGTTGTGTTGTGTTGTGATGTGTTGTGTTGTGTTGTGTTGTGTTGTGTTGTGTTGTGTTGTGTGTTGTATTGTGTTACAGTTTTGCTTTGTCTGGTGACGTCATTGACATGTGCGGATAATGAGGCCTTAGGTTTTGTTCCATTGTTCCATATTAGTCTCTATATACAGAAATATAATAGTCTCTATATACAGAAATAGGCTCATTGTGTAGCAGGAATGTGCGATGGACGAATTTTACGATAGAAAGAATGAACAATGAAGCATCTACATAGAAGAAATGATTCGAGATAACCAAATGAATTAAAATATTTGGTGTACACGCAAAGAATGGGAAGAGCATAATGAAAAGAAGGTGACTGGCTGGCTAAAAAACAATTAGCGCAGTATTTTCATAGAGACAATGTATCGCTATTACTATAAGGTTTCTGCTGTAAAGGAATCTAATACGAATGGAAATTCAATATATATCGAATCGGATTTTCTCTCATTTTAAAAATAAGGTTGTTCAAATAAAATAACACCAAAAATGTTTTATTTCACCTTTGATCTGTAAGAGAAGAGTTTAATCGTCACCGTATATCCCGCATTGCGTTTTAAATAACTGAATAGGGAAATTTCCCTCATTCTTTTAATTCTTTCACTTCATATATAATGAATAATTTCTTGCTCTGGTGCATAAGGCGCCGTATTTACCGAAGAGGAAACCTTCAACTAAAGCCCGGCTTAGTTCTTCTTCACACTCCAGCTTTTCATCATACACTACAGCCTTTCATCATACACTAGCCTTTCATCACACACTATAGCCTTTCACCGTCCCATCACTCACGATTATTTATGGCTCGCTAATTTAATGCTGCGAGGTTCTGCAAATTACCAAGGCAATTAACTGTAGCAAAAAGGTACTTCTGATAGTGACAGGCTTTTCTTGATGGCTTTGCTGCTGCTGTGATTTTGCCCATAGAAAACGCGTGGAAATTGAAGTATTTTAGATTTTGGAAAAATCAGGAATTGGCTATCGTGGCTCCAATGCTTGCCTGAAACGCAATATTATTATTATGAATTTAGGTGCGCCTCAGAAAATGACGGAAAGCTGAAAGTTTGTTTAAATTTGCCGCTATGTCTTATACCTTTATTTTCTAATAAAAATATGTTATTTGCTACGAATGAAAACTACAATTGTTCCCGAGTTAGAACATAAACCTGCAGCATGTACATGTGCGAATACGGATCACGTGGAAAATACGTACGCCTGCACTGTAATAACCGTTGATTTTTTTAAATCGTTCAATCGTCGTGCGATCACTGGATACATCTGGAGCCATGTGCAAAAAAACTAACTTAAATCATGCAACTTTTTTTGCAAAAATAACGGCAATCTTCAACAATATTTACTGCGAGTAAGAGAAATAATGTATCAGAGCAAGATACATTATTTCTCTTAATTAATCTTAATTCCTTGTATGAAAATCTTGGCAAAATTGCCGACCATAAAAATGATAAATTCAAAATATCGAAGCATAATTTCCAGACATCTGTTGAATAGTGCAGGTGCACTACTAAGCCTAACAAATGGAGTCGCTTCTGGGAAATAGCTTACACGTCCGGTTTTTCAGAGATATACAATCCAGACTTCCTGCAATGCAGAACTGAACTGACAGCTCTTGGTCTGTAATCCTCTCACACCACCAGCAGCTCCTCCCGCAGCAAAGCTGTTTTGATCCCGGGCTAAATATTATAAACGTGCGTTTGTTAAATTGTTTATCCGTGCTTTGAGATAAATTTTTATTGTATATACAATCCCGCAACGCTGTGCAGAAGACTTCACCCTGAATCTCGGCAGCTCGCGGATGGTCCGTGCAAAAATATGATCTGATATTCAGCAGTATCCTTAGTTTCTATATTATGTGTTTCGCAAGCAGCAGTCCCAGGCCGCGCCGGAGCACCACAGAAGGAGATCAGGGTGCGATTCCAACAGTGCAGTTTTTTAGCCTTTTGATACAGGGCCTGATTTTTAAAGCTAATTCTGTCAAATAATTATCTCCTCTCTAACGGACATAATTTTAAAAATTAAGTCTCAAAGTGTAACCGGTCTGATTTCGCTCTCTCCCTCAGTTATCATTTGCAGAAAAATACTTTTCTACAATTCGGAGCGGAAATAGCGTTGGTGTGAAGAAGGTTTTGGATGAATCAGTGATCACTTCTTGATTTTTTTTATTTTATATCAAATTTAAAATCAGAGTTTGGAGCCTGGTATCGGTAGTGTATATGGGACATTCATATTGTATATTATTATTTTTCCTTCCATATCAATATGTTCCAACGGCAGTAGTTTATTTCTCCACACGGAATACAAAGGCATTTGATTAAAAGGATTTTATTTGAGATTTTATTCATGATTTTATTTTAAAGATCCAATTTCATTTAAATAGAACAATTACAAGTTCCAAAAACTATAAAATGTATGAGTTATTCGTTCAACGGGGGTAAATCGGGCATTAAAACTGAAAATAATTTTTATCATTGGAAATGAAAATCATTTTCATTCCTGGAAAGACAATATAATTTGTGCATCCCTTCAGTCGGGCATAGAGGCTTGAGATAAAACCTCGAAAGATATCCATCTCGGGAAAATGATTTTGCATTTTTGTCTATAATGTATTTCCGGAGAAGTGTTCCTTTTCGAGTGCATGTTTGAAGCATTGAACTGGAAATGCAGTGGTTAATTCGAACGCACGTAAGCACATTCTAAAATGAGCCTTGATGCATTTTAGACCCAAAATTTTATTTGCTTTGGTATATTGAATTACCATCGCAAATCAGGAACTGGATTATAGAATGTAGTATAAATTTTAATTTTAATTTAGACATTCACTCACTTATACGGAAATTAATTCTTTTGTGTTGCTTCTCCTTGTTCAATTCATAATTATTCTACCGTTAAAATTATTTATTTTACTTCATCCAATATTCTGTATGATTGCATGTAACCATATAAATCATATAATGACCACCATATGCATCCGATGTCAGGCGTAATTTAGGCATTGTTAGTAGAATTGAGAGAGCGCGTATGTTTTACAGAAATAAATTAAAGATATGGAATGCCCGAAGACTACAACACTTAACGCCTCAAACGGCGCGAATATGACGAATGTTTTTGCATCCATGTAGACCTTTCGTAAATATTGAAGGAAACTTTAATTATAACTGGACCGAGAAATGGTTTAAAAATGTCGAATTAATTCACAAAATGTTGTTTGTCGAGAATGAAGCAATGCTATTTTTTTCCTACTCTTCAGCGCCTCCCTCTTGAAACATCCTTGTAACATCTTGACACATCCTTGACACATCCTTGACTCATGAAACATCCTTTATAATACGGTACTGTAACTAATGATTAAAAGTGCTTGGCTGATCTCGCTGCCGGGGAATCGCACCGATTACTCGGACCTGAGATTATTTTGTAATCATTACAGGCGTGGTGATGTTTTCATGATAAACGAACGGTTATTCCTGCATGGTTCCTCCTTGCTGATGAGTGAAGCTGTATACCTGCAATTGTCTACGCCTGATCCAACTCTAACATTGGCCGCAGTAATAACGAGCATCTGACTTAATGTGAACAAAACTGCTCTGCAACAATGCAATATTTCAGGTCATATGGGCTGAGAGCATTACATATAAATTCGGTGCATTAAATTTACGATTGAATTTGTTAATTTCTTAGTTTCAACGTAAGTTTTAATCTCAAGCATATCAGTGAGAAGAGAATTTTGATAATTACGTTGCTTAGAAAGTGATAATGCTTAATGTGGTTAAAAATGCTCTGGGATAAAAAAATGAATCTGTTTATGTAAGTCGGCTTACCGAAGTAGATCCGAAATTTCACACTCAACTAAAATTTACTGACGCTAGCTCATTTAATTTACAGCTGACAGCTTTTTGGCCGAAAACCGACATTTCAGCAGCTATTTGGCCGACAGCCGACATTTGAGTAGCTACTTAGCCGAAAACCGACATTTCAGCAGCTATTTGACTGATAACCGACATTTCAGCAGCTATTTGGCTGATAACCGACATTTCAGCAGCTATTTGGGCTGACAGCCGACATTTCAGTAGCTGAAATGCCAGTAGTGGCGTTAACACAAGTAAGTCGGATTTACAAATTAATATTGTCCAGTGAAACAATAAAATTAGCGAAAATTCTAGACAGGAAGCATGAGAATCGAAGGCAGCACTATTATATAAAGTTTTAAGCGGGTGTGAGCTAAATATGCTTTACTCAAATTGGGTTTTAGTAGAAAACATGATTTATTCTGTATTTTCCAACCAGAAGCTGCAAAGAGGCAGCCACGAGCATGAAAATTAAGAGATAAATTTTTAATTACAAAATATCAGGGATTACTATTGCTAAGTAAAGTGGATAGCTCGACGGTTTAAGAAAATTACCAAACACGTACTGCATTGAAATGATCGAAACATTGTGAAGCTCATCGAGTGAATATTCATCCGACCAGCAGAAGAAACTGGCCTTGCAAAGGTGCACAATTCATGTGATTTGAATGCATTTCTTAATAGATTTCATAAAAAATATTATTTGAAACAATTCGCCTCCCAAAAACTCACAATAATATATGAACTAATTTATGTGACTTAAAGAGTACCTCTATTTATTTTCTCCTTATACTGTATAACGAAAAACAGCAAGCGTAGAAATTAGAGTAAATGTTGAATCTGCTATTATAAATCATATTTCAAAATCAATTTTTGTTCAATATTGTGTATTCAATTTAAAATTTAATACAATCTCACACATTTAAGTAAATGCCTCTATTCAAAAATGCTATTAGTCAGTCTAATCCAAAGTCTTTCCAAGATCTGTTTCTGCACAAGATATTATTTGAAATTACAAGAATAAGTTATGGATGGTGAAACTTGTAATAAGAATAAGTTTTAGATTAATAATAAATAATAAACATGAATATTAAATATTTAAATAAGAATAAGTTTTAGATGATGATAAGCTTCTGCTTTAGAGCGAACTAAATAATTACCGACCTATAATTAGTTATTATTCATTCATCCAAAAATCCAAAAACAAATCGCGCAATTTTTTTATGATAGCGCTCGAAAAATCAAGCATTATTATTAACATTAAATTGACAATAACAATAAATTAATCTTTAACTTCATCCAGCAACGGCTTGTCGAGGTCCAAGCTGCCTTCATCTGCCCGGTGTTGTGCTCACGCTGTACGCTCGCACTCACAAAAAAATGAATGTGTCACGTTGCCCAAATAGTGACACATTTTCCGCACGTAGCTCTGAAACGCTCTTTTGCGGTAAGCAAACTAGATCAGAGTGACCCACACATGGAAAAAATTGCATCGCTGTTTGGACTAAATCTTACTCATTTTTCTGTTTACAACATGTGAGAAATAAATACTTATATTATTAGTCTGCTTATATCGCAAGTTCACAAGGAATTTAAAAGCAAAGAAAACGCCAAATCAGGAAATAGTAAATCGATAGGATTTTATATTCTTGTCGTACCCCTAGGACTAAGTTGTTCATAACTAGTCCTGTTTATTTCGATATAATGTTATATTGGTCTTGTTTAGGTTTTATGTCTGTCTTTGAATTTTGACTTTTAAAGTGATTTTATTCATTTTTAGTTTAGTCGAACTGATGATGGAGCTGGACTCCGAAACGTTTTCAATATCGATATGGTGAATTTTCTTGGCGTTTTCTTTGCTTTTAAATCTGTCAAGTCTGCATTACAGACCGGGAGCTGTCAAGTCTGCATTACAGACCGGGAGCTGTCAAGTCTGCATTACAGACAGGGACCTGTCAAGGCTGCTCGCTTTATCTCTGAGTAGCAACTGAATTTGTTCGGAATGATATATTCACGGAACTTAACTGATCTCTGAATATTAGATGTCATAATGTCGAAATATTCATTGAGCGTTGGTTAATTCCGGCAAACCTCGAATTGAAGATGCGCGGTGAGAAACGTGCTTAATATTTGTCTCGTTAAACTGAATAATTCCAATGAAAATACGCACATGCACTGTACACTTCTTGTTATTAGGGATAATAACTACTCAATTAAAAATAAATTTGCTTCGTCAACAATTAATTGTGTGATCAAATCATTTCTTCGTTGAGGCTCGATAGAAAATTTCACCCTCTTTGGGATTTATAAAAATATTTCTTAGTCATTTATTTGGAACATGAAGTGATGTCGTTAGTTCAAACCGATCAGTTCTATTCAATTTCATAATTCATACATTTTAATAATGATGTTAGTTGTAACTCGTTTGTAGTTATAATCGTTAATTTTTTAGTAATAATCGTTTGTTCCATAAGGTAATTCGAAATGATAATTACGCTGTCAGTTTTCAATTTCTATTTTTTTCTCCTATACTTTTATCTTTGTTCTCTTATAATTTCTATTTTTTTCTCTATCTTATGTAATCATTAGAATTTTAGAGAACGATTCCTGTACTACTTCTGTGCTCCATGTCCACTCTGAAATTTTTGTGTGTTGGCAATACCTAATGGTTTACTGATCCTAAAATACCGTAGATATGTCAGCTGGAAAACAAATTTATATTTAACGCATATACCGCATGAGAATTAGACGGTCTCGGTCAAAGGTACATTCATGTTACGGTTAATTGCTTTGAAAATTTTCATATCAACTTCTTAATGAATTAGCGAGAAATAAATTCAAAAAATAAAAAGGCGATGAAAAGCTGAGAAAAATGAAGAACATATACAGGTAAGAGCAAGAAGTTATTTATTTACTTACAATTCTCTATTTCGGGAAGTGCCATCCTGACTCAGTTTAGTAAAGCTAATGATCATTCGCTCATTCATCATTTCAAAGTGAAATCTTTATTATCATTCACTGCTGGCACATAATGAAATATTCAAACATCGTTGTAACAAAGGTTCTACAACGATTCTTAAATTTCATAATTAAACCTAAAATTTAAAATGAAATTTATTTAAGCAAGTTATTTTAAATAGTAATTTGAAATCTAAATTCCATATTTTTCGTACTAGTAAACTTTATACTAAGTATAAATGAACAAATGATGAAAGCGAAATTGCAGATGTTGGGTGATTATTTCGTCCCGTACAAATTTTCATGATTACGTATGACTAATAATTTGAAACAAGTTGAATTTTAGACTACGTTTCTTGGCCTGGCTATTGATTAGTTGTTATTTATGTATGGAATCTGTTGTGAGGGATAGGATAATCGATCACTTACTGCTCACCATTGCCTATCAGATTGTCAACATGGTTTTATTGCCGGTAGATCTTGCACCACTAACTTATTATCTACATTGAACGATTGGACTCGCATGCTGGACGAAAGGGAGCCAGTGGATGCAGTGTACCTCTGCAGCCTATCTTAGCCTGTGAGTAATCGCACCCCCAAGTAACACTTCACTGCGCCATTTGCAGCCTATCTTAGCCTGTGAGTAATCGCACCCCCACGTAACACTTCACTGCGCCATTTTTCATGCTGAGTTATCGATTCTTGCCATTTATCAAGGGGCTCTCAGGGGCTCTCCTTGGATTATATCGGCACACTGCACCAGATTTTTCTAGCTTAAGAGGGTGTTGGTGGAGTAGGTAGCAGGTAATGCCATGCGTCTGAGCTTAGCGATAATCGTACGCGTTCTTTGGCGCAGACGTTTCCTACTTACATGTCGATGTAGAGCTCTCCTTTAGATCATAATTTAGTTGTTTATATTGGCATTTCAATACGATTGCTAGTTGTTATCGTACATTTTATTGTTCCAAAAACTGAAAATATTTTCTGTCTTCGTTTAACAATTCAGAAAAAATCGGAATTCTATGGTAATACAGATTGCCCATACAGATGAAAGTATTTACAAGGGTCTGTTTAACACAAATAATTTAAAAATTGTCAAACTAAAATTGAGTTTTTCTAATGTGTGTTCACGAAGATACGAGTATCTCTTCAGAGATAATAGTATGATACTTTTCAAAATTTCATTGCTGAGGATTAAATTTTCAACAAATTTTTACATTTGATATTGATGTGTGGTGACTACGATGCCTGCGCATTTATTCACATTGATTTCTTCTTCTGAAAGCCTTTTCTTGTTGTTGTTATGAATAAAAAATAAATTTTTTAATTCAATGCGTTGCCTCTGAAAATTGGCATTGGCAATTTCAACCTCTGAAAATTGGCATTGTAGTAATTGATTTTTCCGTCTAATGCCTTTATACTATATAAACTTGAAGAATTGACCATAAATTTCTTGTGCATGATATTTATTCTTCAGCACAGCCATGGGAATTTCGTACTAAAAAACAATTCAATAATTTTGATGCATGCATTACCGGCAGAGTGAATTAACTCAGGTAACAGAATTTTTTGATGTTGCCGAAGCTTGAAAGATTCAAAGAAATTTTAAATTTATGAGTTACTTTCTTTCTTGTTCGTCAATAATATCACATTCAACATACAGAGTAATTTTAGTTGCCATATGACTCACGTCTATATAAAAATATTTTCATCAGAGCAGATAATGAGAATAAAATCGCAAAATTTACATTCAAGGTAAATTTTTCCATTAGAGCTTTGCGTCATCAGACATAAGAGCGTCATGTCGTGTATTTTGTATTCATAAAAGCAACTCCTATTTGCTTTATTGCGCGTAAACACTACATCGAGCAGCAATGAATTTTAAGTATTCACGTTACAAGACAGACTCTGAATAAGTAAAGCGGAACTCTTCTCGATGAAACTTTGATCACCGACCAGTCGTTCTGCATTGAAACAAGCTCTAATTTATGAGAGCTCATCACAAGAGCTCTCATTTATGAGCGAATACAAATTTAGTCTTCACACAAGCGGAACTTGAGTACTTTATGAAACCCGACCGAGAACTTCGAGAAGACAATATCCTGCCTGAATCAGACCCAGCGGAAAACTCATCTCATTACCGTGCATGGCGAAATAATTTACTAAGGCAATAATGTTAGTGGTAAGGGCGAAATATGTTATGTGCATGACGGGATAATGTACTTGGAGGATCATGAAAGGATACGTGTTTCAAAATCCATTATTTAACCCTATTCTACTCAAATTATAGGAGTTTTCGCTATGCATTATCTGTCAGTACAATCTGGGGTCACTAACCTCAAAAGTGGATGTTTTCAGAGCCCTGATCGAGTGCTATAATGTTCCCCTCAGCTCGTGAATAACTAATACTTCAATGAATTGTAAATCTATTCCAATACTATAGCTAAGAATTTTGCTTGTAACTTTCTCCCGCATTCAGAATTTATTCATTTCATTTGAATTTTTCTCAAAACCCCATTCTTAATTCAGGAGTCACTGCAGCCAGAGATCAAATACGTTTCCCTTGACAGGAAAATGGTGCAGAAACGACAAACGAGCTTGAAGCAGGATAACAGATTGCTTCAAAGGTTTATACTGTAAGTGATGGCAACAGAACTTGTGTAATTTATCGTTTAGGGTTTTGAATCCCCACTGATGAGACCTCGCGTATAAATAGATTTTAGCCGTCATTGTTTCATGGTCCACCACAGAAAAGGACTCCGAAATTATGTAGAGCCAGAAGTTATTTCAAAATGATAGGAACTAAGGAAACACACTGCACATGTTCATATTTTTTCATTTGAAGTTTGTTTATTATCATAATCTACATTTATTATTTTTATTCATCCTCTATTCACGATAATTGGTCGAATGTCTGGGGTCACTGAGAGCTTATTTTCTTTATTTATTGAATTGTCCTCAACAATACTTCGCTAATGGTGGCATAGTTTGTGCTGTTGGAATCCTAAATAAAGTAATCCCTTATAACTCACGGTTCCATTATGCTATTTCTCCATACAAAACAGCTATAAAATGAAAATCCGTAATAATAGTAATTTTGTCAATTCTCAAACAAATAATTCATTTATTTATTGGCGATTCATTTTTCGATTGATTTATAGTGATTTCATTTCACATTATATCATGGCTTTCGGCGCTGAATGAATCAGTACCCTGAGAACAATAGAATTATACCGTAACCCTGAGCCTGCCCTCTTCCATCGACCCTAAATGTCGGAATTGATCAGCCATCAAGCATCGCACAAGAAGCTAACAATTAGCGTGTCGGGCATTCCCCTCATCATCAGCTATAAATCAGCGTAATCCGACAAGTGCTAATTCACAACATTAGATCATATTACGGTGAGAGAATGAAGAGCAGCAATATTTTACGTGTAAAATCTGTAAGGATTATAAGTTATTCCCACAAGGGATTTAGTTAGGCATAACTCATAAATTTAATGATTTACCATTTTTATTTTTTAGTACTCTAACCCATTCAGCCTTGTAAAAGTCGCGGCTGTGGCACAGGTGATGCAATAATACGGAAAGCCAAAAGGCCATCATAAGAGAGCGGTAAAATGTGTATGTGTACCGTGTGTGGTTTGAGATCCTGCGTCAATTTGTGTCATCGACACGGAATTAAAAAACGAAGAAGACATTCATTATATATTCATTAAGGGAAACGTATTGTAGTCAAACTTTATTGTCAGTCGACAATCCCAGAAAGTTATTCAGTTAAATTCAGTTATTCCAGTCTGATTGTGAATTTTATATTCGGATTATATAACTGATTGTGTTTACTTTCTAGAATAGTCGAACTGAAGTAGGTAGACTCTGAGGGGATACTTAGAGATGTTGTGGATTTCTGTGTCATATCCTTGTTTGTAAATGTCATTCTAATGTGTGATTTAAGCAATATAATGATCTTGTAACCGTCAAGCCACACACGATCATCCGACTAAATCCTAAAATGATAAAAGCTGTGTGTGATCAAGAAGTCGCCTGCCGATATACGACCTAATAACACTTGTGCGGACATTAATATCCGAGTTTCTTGTATAATATACTATATTGTGATAAACTTCTCGATCTTCCCGAAAACAACTATCCTCTCTGAGCATCCCATCCCGCAAGAAGAATTAATTAAGAGTTACATCCCAACGAGAGTTAATTTGCAATAATGTTCATACCAGGACGAGAAATCATCAATCAAGCTATATATAGTCTAAAATTATTAGTTGCACATGCAGAGAAATGAGAGGGTCATTGTCCAATTAATTTAGTGTGAGTCGTCCTGGCCCAGTATGTTCAGTCTATGAGTGCAATATGTATGCCTAGGTGGCTCGTGCTGTGGGTGAAAAAGTGTGTCACTATTTATACTACGTGTTGACCAAATAATGTTACCACCCGAATAATGTTATTACAAAAATAGGTGCGTACTTTTTACGTTCAATTATTACGCTTGGCGAAATTGCATCAATGTTAGTATTGTGTCATTTTGCATGAAGATTTCGTTAGGATAAAAAATTCTACATGTGCACTTGAATAACCCCAGGATTTTCTGAAAACGAAGCTTATGAATTGCCTCTTCGTATTATCTTTTTGCATTTTCAATTAAAATCATCACATACAAATTATATCATCATCGCTCATTTCTAAGAAAATTCTTTGCATAGGTGTACAACATAGGAAAATACGGCAGTTTATAATAACATATGGGGAGGTATTGCAGAGAATATGTATTAAATTGCCGAAAATGTGACTGAGCTACGGACTTCATCGAAGCGGCTAAGCGTGAAATTGATAGGTCCATGAATTGGGTATACGGATAAATTGTTCGGTTAGAGCGATTTCTCAACACCAAACGCGATGTCAGGGATATTTGAAGCAAATGATTTTCAATAAGTCTAAATCATCATTTTCTGATTTGTTATATATAATGTGTCTAATTCCAAGGATGATAAAATTAAATTTCCCATAAATTATATATTGCACAATCGATTACTCCGAATGGGTAAATATAGAGAGAGATTTCTTGCTCATAATATTTCCATATCGATATTTCGGGATTTTTTGTTAAATTTGATAGCAACATTGTAATTAGAGTTAGTAAGCAAATACAGAATAATCGAGAAATCCATTATCTAAAGTAATCTTACAGCAATAGCATTTTATGATAAATTGACTTGTATATTTATATAAATATACATTATAGCGCAAGTCTGTAGGAAACATATGTCAGTATATTTCTCACAACTTCTGAAGAAATGAACTTAGCGCTTTGAAATTTTTACAAAGCTTTGAGGCTTCTACTAATGTCATTGCTCAAAAATTGCCAGGCTTGTATTGCTAGGTGTTTTTAACTATTGAAAATTAATAAATTATGTAAAATTAAAACCCCATGTTGATTTAGCAAGGTAAATTAACACCTAAGTTGTAATTAAGGTTGAACAAGTTAGGGCTAACATTGAATAGTTACAAAAAGTCGTAGAATATATTTTTTTAGCAATGATGACATAAATTGCTTGAACAGCGCGTACGAGTGTAAACAAAATTGCAATTAAATGTCTATAAATAAATTTTGACATTAATTAGATATACGGTGGTCATTTGTTTTATTTTATGTCATTATAGTAGGACCTGATCGAGTGACTGTAGGGCAAGTTACGGGACCAAGTGACCTTTACATATAAATTTTCAATGGGTGTTTTTTTTTTGCAACTCAAATTGCAAAAAAAATATTGGCATGAGTTGTTTTTAGAGGCTTACAATATATTTGTGTAGTTTCATACCTTTGTCGTACGTCATTTCTTACTCACCGCGGAGCAACGCAGTTTTGTCACAGACAGAAGACCGGGATTATATGGACCATTACGTATGAACTTCCTTCTAAAAATGACATTTCTTTCTCACCATTTCAAAATCTGAGAACTTGCACCATCGAAACCTAATAATTTCATTACAACTGTTTTCCGCCATTAAAACTCCATACAGTCACCAAAAAAAGCGACTGTTCTATTGGACAAAAGTATTTTACATGCGCATCAAATTACCCCATTACTCACAAAAATTGATAAGACATCTATCTTTAATCTTCGAAATTTCTGCATAGTTCTGCTCTTTACATTGCGCTCTTTTGATGCAAAGCACGATCAAAAAACTCGTCCTAATATTTTTCTCAACGAATATTTCCTTCTTAGCCTGATAACGACTGATGTATCGTCCGTAAAGTTTCCTTCTGATTTAGTGAATTCGAAAGAACAAGTTCGTATTCATTCATATCGAATCTCACGTAGAAATAAATACGAGTAAAAAAAACATTAAATTATGGTTATTTTTTGAAAGAAAAAATACCAATTTTTTTTTGTGATCATTATCATGAATTAATTTAATTAGAATTGTAAGATGATGTTAAAAGGCACGCGCTAGAATAACTTTGGCTGATGTGAGTCTGTTATTAACTATCCCAGCATTGACAGAATTAAAAACATCCATTGCGATGAATGCCGTATTTAAACTAGTATCAAATTTTGACACAAATTAGGCTCCAACTTTTAAAACTTGTCTCCCGCAAGAAAATTGAAGACATTGTGTGTTTATTGCAGGGATTTTAAAATCTTATCAGTGGCTTGTATGCGGGTTGGGTGATTTTGTCTCAGCGCTGTGTGGAAATAACGATGGATGGATCACAAGAGACTGGGGCAATCTCTTCGGTTGATGGATGGATACTCCAAGAAAAAACTTGGCAACCCATATTTGGATACATAATCCATGTCCTACTAATACATTATGTAGCATGAACAGCACTATTTAGGCAACGCAAGAGAGAGATGAGAGAAGGGAGATTAATGTTAGGTGTCTAGGCATGCTGCCTGTTTAGTTTTATAAATGGCTTGGAACAGAAGAGATTTCTTTCTAAAACTACAGTTGAATTCCTGTTAATAAAATCTGAACAATACTCTTTAATGTGATGATCAAGTCGCAAAACAATATGCGCGTGATATTACCCAAATACATGTAAATATTACTTGGAAAACTATCAATATATAATACACATTTCTAGGATTTTTCAGGTCTTTCATGGAAATTAATGATTTTAACGGGAAATTCAACAGCATAATTACGCTGAAATGACGCAGGACTGTGACAATGCGAATAAAATCAAAACGACAATTGACTTCATTAATGGTTTGATACTCAAGAAGCTGCTTCCGTCTAAAATGAAACGACATCATATGGTTCAGTGTTCGAGTATTTTGTCAGTATATTCACTGGGAAAATTAAACTCCAAAGAACATTTAAAGAATTACACTGTACACCGAATTTAGATTTATTTATAAATTTCCTCGCATCAATTCTGTAATTTGTACCTGTAGATAGACGCAAATTAAAAGCTACCTGGCAAATTTTAATTTTTTTGGAAATCAATACAAAACAACAAAATTTAAATTATAACTATTTGTAAACCTCAGACAAAAATTATGATTTGGTATTTTAAAGTATCATGATAGTTAGCTTACTTCCGAAAAAATATTTACTGCTTGTACTCATGCTTACGTCAAATCTCAAACTTATTGTCAAATCTACGTTTCACTCAAAATCTTAAACTCATTTTACACAAAAATTAATCAAGTAAACTTCGCCTCCAAGCAGCTAGTGCATCGTAGCTTCTACATCACAGGCGTCCCGGGCAGCCGTTGATTGCTCCAAATATTTTTATTGTTGCCTCCACTGAGCTGATTGGTTGGACGTCAGTTGTATTAAATTAGCCGCACATAAAATGTTTATGAAAGCAGCATAGCTTAATTGAACTTTACGTCAATACACGTAATTGAACTTCACATCAATATGAGCAGAGGCGCTTGTTCTCAGACGACGAAAATAGATTGATCGTTGTGATCTATATTCTTCGATTACGTTTGAGCTTTATTTTGTTTAATTTAGATTGAAATCAGCTGATAATAAGTAGTCTTAATGTGGCATACATGCCGGCCTGAGTTATATGTTTGACCTGTTTTTCGAACACATAGGACTTTTGCAGCTGATTTGATGGTGTACCTTATGCATGATAATCGTCGTGTCATCGAGAGCACTATAATAACATCTTGACTGAGAGTTTCCTTTCATTATTTATTTATTGTTAACCAAATTTCAATAGGAATCACGTTGAACAAATCGACCAACACTGGAAGACGGCCTCCATTAAACTCAAGTTTGTCAGTTCTGTAACGCGATTACTGCAGCACTTCAGGTTCAGTAATGCTTAATTTACATGCTTTAGTGCGATATTGAAATGGAAGCGATATTATTCCGCGGCTAATGTATTCAAATTCGGAATAGTTTTGATTGCGGAAGATACTGATAGAGAGGAAAGTGTGAGCTTTATTTTTACTTGTAATCTTGTTTTATTATCTTCAAATTTTGTATTAATAATTTTTTCCATACAACGGATTTTTTTTCTAATAATTTACTTAAACCCGTGATAAAAATTACGCAAAATACTCTAACACTTACATATCTGTCCACCCTTATTGAAAAAAAATATTTTTATATTCACCTTAAATTTTATGAGTGTGGATGAAAACCCTTCACATCTCAAAAAACCGTGAGCAAAAAGAACAACACTACATTGTCCTTCGTTGTTTTAGTTTGTCATTAATGATATATACCTTATATAAATTTGAATGGTTATCAAGCCTGTCAAAATCTATGCGTTACAGGAATAATTTCATTTCCACTTTCCACATTTCCTCCTATATTGAGCTGGAGAAAAAAAAGAAGGTGCTGGAAAATATTGTGGGCAGCGGATGCCATTAAGTTGTACTGGGGGTAGAATTTCCAAGCCGTTATATTCCTGCCTTGCTGGAGAACCTAATGGGGTTCTGATTTTATTTTTGGATGTTAGGCCTTTTTGGTTACGTGAAACATCAGAATATTTGCATTGTAACTTGATTCATGGTTGATTACGCCGTTCAATCCATGACCTGCAATCATTTGTTCGAATTAAAGGCATGTGAACAATATCTTTTCAATAATTTACTAATTTCACTCCTATTTTGTCGACATAAATTATGCCCCTTGTAATTGTCCAGTAAATATAATATTTTGCGCCAATGTGACCTTTCATATTATGTTCTATGAATTGAATTTATATGATGTTCATACTAAGTGCAAACGAGCCACGGCAAAAAATTTTTCAAGCAAATAACATGTTGAATAATCATAAGATGTTCTCAATGGAAGCTGGAACGCTTATTGCTTCTCTCGTCTTGTTTTGAGTTTAATGACGTCCGCCAAACATTTCATGTAAAAGGAATATTCACCTTTCAATAGAGAAACTTTACTGTAATTTCATATGTTGCTTTTAATTTATTCATCATCGATTGGAAATACAATTCTCGCATTGCAGCTGTGATTATATAAGTCTAATTACGAGAGTCTTCTATAGTCCTTTTTATATGGCGTGAGATATATTAAATTTTTAACTAGCCCAAGATGGGGACAAAAAAATCCTTTGAGAGGAGAGATCGAAACATGCGATGCAATATTTTTCATATTGAAATTTCATATTGAAATTCAAAAGTTTCTTTGAGTTTCCCAGTCGGCGAATTTCTCATCTAAAGAAATTATAGTTTCTAAATTGCTGATAATTCTGTGATAATTCTAATTCTTTCTGAATTATTCGGTAGTGATAAAGATTTTTTGAAGACAAAATATCAACAGAAAAAGTCGAAGCAAATTTGATCTCGGTAATTTTCAATCTTTATCATAAACTAGAATCCACAAACGCGAATACAGAGTTGCTTTGGAGAAAGATCTTTGCTCAGGCTACGTAAAATTTGAATAAAAATTAATCGCTTCAAGGCAAGAACAATCCAAACGAACAAAATGCGTATTTAACACAAAAGACAAGTAGGAAATCGGCAGTACTAATAATTTTTCACATCGATACGAAATAGACAAATTTTTAATGGCTAAATCGTAAGGGTGCTTGAAAAAAATATAATTCCTAACAAATAATAAAATTATTCTAGAAATAGAGCAGAACAACTATTGGCGTCGTTGAGCTTGTTCTGTTTGTCAGTTCTCTATTTCCGGAGCTGGATATTATTGGTGCAGCAATCAGATCCCGCAATCCGATGATTAGATGGCAAGATACGATCAAGGAATAGACCAAGACTTTAGGCTGTATCGTACCCGAAGAATTATTTTTTATATTATTGAGACGCCTACGTTCTGCGATCTTTAGTCAACTTGAATTAAGTTCTCGCAGAAGTTGATTCCATTACGGAAAATGTAACGGAGCTTCCATGAAATAGGACAGCTTCATTAACCTAAAACTTGTCCGGCAAACTCCCTAACGAGCGGAAGGGCCCAAACTTTCGAGACGACACGTCGCGCATAAAGTTGTTGCCTATTCACTTCATTGAGTTTGAAGTATGATTCTAGGTGTCGCGGCTAAATTATTAAACGAATAGTTGCAATGTCTATAGTTATTAAATGTAGAACACGGTAGATCATCAGTTGATTTCTGACAAAAAGTGAGCAGGTAAAATAAAAAAAAATTGGTATAGCAGCATTTTAGAATGATTTGTAAATTTATTTGTGGCCCGTGGTTTCTCTTGTACAGCTATACACTTCGAAACGACTAGTAGTTTATGCTCAAATCTTATGAGCTCGTCAGTAATGATTACAGATACTGAAAATATAGCTCTTAAACAAACGGTTCATATATGTGAGGTTGTTTTCATTTCAACCATAACTTGGTTTTCTGATAGATGTAGACGCTCGCTGACTTACTGAATAAAGCTAAAAATCACTAGCGTAAATTTGAATTTTCTCAGTCTTGTAGAGAAATCTTTACTTTTAAAACTATCAATTTCTACACAATCAGAAAATTTTCATTAAATAAAGTCACATAACTTTATATTTCTAAATACTTCATATTTTTAAACATGAATTTATAGGTTTGTAGAGAAAATGACAGGCAATAAGTGATCAGGCGAGTGATTATTATAAACTTTTTTCTCCGCCTCGACCAAGAACTGGCTTCTTCTTTTATTTTCTGATTTTAACGCAGAGCTTTTTCAATCTAAGAAAAATTTTCAGTGATCATATCCAATGCTGTTCATCCCAGACAGAAATGTCTATTTGCCTATTTCATTTTATAATGATAGTAAAACGATTTACGTTGCAAAATATTCACAACTCAAAAACAAGTTGAAATCGTTTATTTTGTGTTGTTATCTTGAGCGAAGTTTATTTGCTATTGACAGAGACCCCACTAACTGTCCTAAGGAAAGAAAAATACAAACAGTGGGTGTGAAATTTTCATAATTGTAAACATCGTACTTCCATGGAACACATGAGTTAAAGAATATGGATTAAATTCCAAAAAGAAAGAAATTATCTAGATTCACTTATCTTTGCCATTTTGCGTGGAAAATTTTCTTCGCATTCAAAATTTCACGTTCCAGAAGACAGATTTAGAGAATAATTATTACTATTATTGTATACATTAAAAGTCGAATAACATATACGAGTATGTTTTATCTTGAATTAATTTAAAACGTTTTGGGCAACCGAATGGCCTTGATATGCAACCTGCTAAGATACCTTCATTAAATCGGACAACGTAAAAGTTGGAGAAGCTTAAACGATAAAGTTTCGTAATTGCCTGCACGGTGAGTCTGGTTTCGGAGCATCGGTGTACAAAGAAACGATTTCAATATCGCAATAATATTAATATCTACTATTTATTTTTACACGATATTAAATTTATAACGATTCAAATCGGGTTTCGGAACATCGGTGTACAAAGAAACGATTTCAATGTCGCAATAATATTAATATCTACTATTTATTTTTACACGATATTAAACTTATAACGATTCAAATCGGGTTTCGGAACATCGGTGTACAAAGAAACGATTTTAATGTCGCAATAAAATCTACCATTTATTTTACACTATATTAAACTCATAACGACTCCAAGGATTTTCGACCGAAGTTACTTTGCTCATGGCAGATATGTAGAAAAATTTTCATCTGATTTTCAGTAACAAAGTTTAAAATTTTTTTAAATTCACTTTTTCTCATCACATTTTGGAGAATGTTTTTTTGCTTTGCATCCTATACGTTGTCAAGAAAATATTTTTTTCACTCTGCATGATGTACATGACCATGAAAAATTTTTTACTTTTCTCTTTTGAATACCGTAACAGAGAAAATATTTTTTACTTTGTATCTTATGCGTGACCAAGAAACTATATTTTTCACTTTGTCTCATATGCATGAAGAATTAGTTATACAGGATGTAATGCCTGACACTATATAGCATACCCTGGGATATATTCTTGGATGGAAATTCATTAATGTATTTCACATCAATTGAAAACATTTCATGTTCTTTGGATCAGAGTCTATTGTGAATTTTTGCATGGATACCTCAAGCTGCTTCTACAGTTCCGGCTAAAATATTATTTATACGATATTTATTTGAAGTAACCTGTAATTAGCTTGAGCATTCATTCTGTCAAGTTCACACTAATTCGCACAACAAACACGGTGTCTGTTCTGAAAGAACTCTATTAATTAATAAACTCATCAGGCTCCTTGACTGAACACCCGAATAATTTACGAGTTATTTAAAACCACAGTTCTCCTGAAAAATCAATCTATCTTATCGTTCTAAAGACCATTTTCATATCATGAAATTGATAACATCATAATTTTTCTTTCCATCCAACCGACTGCTCTCTGTCATCCTATTTGTTAACTGTATTACATCAGTTCTTGTATTGTTCCAGTCATGATTTCTCCAGTTAAATTATGATCATGGTTCGAGTCATGATTCCTCCACTCATATTATGATCATGGTTCGAGTCGATTCTTCCAGTCATATTATGATCATGGTTCGAGTCATGATTCCTCCAGTCACATTATGATCATGGTTCGAGTCATGATTCCTCCAGTCATATTATGATCATGGTTCGAGTGTTCGAGTCATGATTCCTCCAGTCACATTATGATCATCGTTCGAGTCATGATTCCTCCAGTCACATTATGATCATGGTTCGAGTCATGACTGCTCCAGTCACATTATGATCATGGTTCGAGTCATGATTCCTCCAGTCACATTATGATCATGGTTCCAGTCATGATTCCTGCAGTCATATTATGATTATTATCTACCTAGACATGAAATTGATTTTATGTTGCTTCACAGCTAACCAATGACGAAATTTATGGTAATAATTTTGCCCATATTCCATGGGCCTCAACTCACGCATGCTTTTCTCTTCCATATAATCAACTAACCGACCCTGATCGAAACATATTGATAGGTAAATATATTGTGAATTTTCTCTGTAAATTACCGCACCATATTTTTTGTCATATATTGATCATTTTGAAAACAGTCATTATTCTCCATGATAAAGTTGTTGACAAATCAAGGTTTAAATCATCAATATTTATTAAAATTATCTTGCAATTAACAATAAAAGAAAGTATTTAAACAGTCAATAGTTATTGTATGTGAACTCAATTTGACATTAAAACAAAAGTATTAAATATCATAAGTATTTCGGAGATTGGACAAACTATTGACACGCACTCGGCAATAAGGTTAGTCCCTAATTTTATTTCCTGCCAAATTAATTCTGCACTAACACTTGAAAAAAGTCACTTTGAACTTCTATACCTCGAATTTAATTTCAAAATGCCTATATGACTAATTTTTCCGCTTTAGGCGATATTTCGCGTATCAACTCAGCAGAGTTCATTGTTTAAATTATGGAATGTGCAATATTGAACAATTCTAACTATAATGCAATACATAATTATGGCATAATAATATTATATAAGTGACGTAATGAAATTACCATAGTTTGAAAAATCACAGTAACGTGAACTTATTGCAAATTAATATCGTAATTTGCAAAACTATCATGTTACCACGGTATTGTACGGGAAGTTGTCCAATAATGTTTAAATTAAAGAAAATAGGTATAATAAAAATAAATAAAGTATAAAATAATAAGGTTAAATAAAGTATAAAATATTAACATCAAAAACAATAGCTTATTTCGATATTATTTTAAGATCTTTTCATGCAAATACAAGTCCCTATCAGAAAATCCCTGTCAGCGAGCTCAAAGTTCTTATTGACTTTCATCCATACTTTGAATTGAAGACGTCTAATCAGGCCGTGATTTTCTTAAGACATATAAAGCTTTTTGGCTGCCCATATAAGAGCATTCAAATCGTCAAGCTGGTCTTATTAAAGCATTTAAGTAGGTTCTAGAGACGAAAGTCCTTCACAAAAATTGTCTTTGATCTTACTACTTCAGTCTCTTAGATCCGCCTCAAAAATGAGCTCCATACAGCGCTTTAAAAATTCGAATTCTTTTCATTAATTTTCATGGCTTATTGAAGAATCCCTGGAAATATGCCACGTTTGTATAAAAAATGAATGAATCTTAGTGATGCATAGGATGGACACATTCACTTCATAATAATTTTAATTGCACTCCGTTCATGTGCCAGGATTTGAATGAAAAAAAATTTAACTTTTGATTGGCAAGCAAGAGGACAGTTGTGAAGCAGAACACTGATATATTTTTAAAAAATATTGTCCATCAATTTACGTTAATGTGTAATGTAATAATGCAATGCAAGCCTTATCATGTGCTCTAATATTACACAACAATTACAGTGTAGGTTACATGGACGATTTATTTCGTTCTGCGGTGCCTTAGAGGGAAGTGTCATGTACATATATTGTGTACAGGTAAGATCCTGCTCACAATTTTTAGGTTTATTGATTGCTGATGTTTGTTTTACCGGTCGTCAAGTTGCCTAATCATTTGAAAATTTTTTGTACGGAACGACACCGGAGTTCTCCTCGTCTCCAGCCTTGCTCCTGGGCCTATACTTTCAAGAAAAGTTAAGAGATCGTAAGTTCATTAGCCTATCATTGACGACCTCACAAGCAAAATTCACCAATCGTAGACAAGAAAATAGAGCGTAAGTACTTACGTTCACTTAGCCAGTTTTGAAGTATGGCCCGCAGATGACGCGCTTCGTGTGTTGAAATATTTTATCCCAAGGTTGCTCGCATTAAACAAGTGGCGGTCACGCGGTTGGCTGGTGTCCTCGAGTTTGTCGCACTCGCCGTAGTTTGTCGTACTCTTAACACCGCCACCCCACAGGCTGTGACGCTGGCGTATTAAGCGTTGTTTGTGCGGGAATTGGCTGAGGACTTTGCAACATAGCGGCAAATTAGGGGACGCCGGTCTCTGCACAGGTGCTTGCCCAGTAGGGGGCACTGGTCCCCACGCAGGCTTGTTCTCTTCTGTATGAATCCTGAAGTATTCACCCTCGCTGGTCCTGCAGAGCGCCACGACGAGGACGGGCAGCTGAGCAACCCAGATGCCAGGTCCACGTCAGGCAGGGGCGTCGTGAGCAGCGTGGACAGTTGGCCGAACACCACCACGTCGAGATTATACGTGCTGTGATTCACAATACGTGATTACAAATACAGAATAACAAATGGCCGAACACCATGGCTACCAGCTCTGTGCACCTCTACAGGATAACAACGTGATTACAAATACAGGATAACAAATGGCAGAACTCCACGGCGACCAGCTCCGTGCTCCTCTAACAGGATATCAACGCGATTACATATACAGGATAACAAATGGCCGAACTCCACGGGGTCAAGCGCCGTGCTCCTGTTCAGGATAACAAATTTGAAACAAGGTCAGGATAACAAGCGGCCTAATACCACCGCGCAGAAAAATTAGAACAAATGCGTTAAAATCACATTCGGTGTTTGTATAAGGGACATAATCAATAATAGTTAAATTCTAGTTATTGATGCTAAATATTTGCTACCATACGCTAAAATTTGCAATAAGCTAAAAATTTTCGCTCAATTATTGTTCATCTCATCGTTGCAAACACGATGTACGAAATGATTTCAATGCATCGCACATTTTGGGCGGGCCTTGCAAACGAAGTGAAAGATCCACAAAATACAATGACTTTAAGCCATTTGTGTGTAGGTGATTTTTTTTCCAACATTTGTATAAATGCGGAGTTTGGCTTTGTGGTTTCTGTGTGTCTTTTTGTAATTCGCTGCTCAAGTATACAGTTGGATCGGAAATTAAATATCAATTAGTGTACACTTTATTAAATAAATAAATAAAAATAAAAGAAATAACATACCTTGATATCAATTTTCTTCCTGAAATTTCCTTTTTATGTATTAATGATATCGAAGTCCATCACTTATCACCTCTAGTGCGGATATGAAATTGCACCGTAAATTTCTCAGAAATCAAAACCAAATCATTGTTTTCTATTTACGACTAGGCAAGTTAACGATCCGAAATTGGCAATGGCGTCACTCCATGCGGGACTGAAGAAGATTAAGATGAAGGCCCTTAAGGACAAAATTTTTGTAATTTTTCCGATGACCACCATGACATTAAACATATATGATTATATGCAATTTAGAAGATATAGCAATACCTGGACGCGGAGCCCAAGCTGGACCTGAAGAAAATCCGGCTCAAATTACGCTATATAGATGAACGTTAAATGATTTATTGTACGTTGACGAAGGATAGACGCACAAATTCGCGTTCTTTGTAAAGAAACGACTCAACAACGTAGAAGCTATAATAGAAGTTTCTACTTTATCAACACTCACGCTGAATTTAACGCCTTTCTGTATCAGGATGTTAGTCGCTGTACTTTTTTTACCGTTTAAACGTCCATAGATGCTCTATGACTTAAACGTACTACATCTCAATTTACTTCACGCTTGTAAAGAAATTTGAATAAAAATAATAATTTTCTTGATTGTTTTCTTCTCACAGCCTGATATCATTTAAAGATCATATTCGGCACAATATTTCTTCAGTTAGAAGATATAAAATGTCTTTATATGAACTCATACATTACTCTTTTCATTTGTACTTTGCATACAATCGCTAAATACAGGCAGAAATGTATTCGAAAGATGTATCTGTAGCAAATCTGTACAGCTGGTGTAGGAGTGTGCAGACGGACCCTAATGAACATTTCAACAGTTGTCATATTTTAATGATTAGTTAAACGAAATATGTTGAGGTGCACAAATAATGGTTTCATCTGTTATTTAAATTAATAAACAGGATTCCGTATTTCTATAAAAGATACATTTGCCGTAGTAATATGTAAAGACTACCTGATTATGTTAGATTAGTTATGAAACTTCTCATGAATTTTACCAAATGTTTCCATACACCTTCCTCAGAAATTTGCGAACAGCGGTGAGGTAGTTTAATTAAATTAAGTTACTACAGGCAGGTTCTTAGAGACATATTTTTGACGTCTAATCAATGACGTCAAAGCGAGTGTTTTACCTGATCTCTTAATTGATCAGCTGACTGTGATTAACCTAATCTTCCATACCGACCGCTCACTCTCGATGAATGCTTAAATTACGAATGGCTTTTCCTGTCATCTCACAATAACGATTAGCAAATCAAAAAACTTCTTGCAACAAATTTGAAAATTACTGCGACACATTTATTAATATGGTACGACACTTTTAATCGGTAATGATATGTCCTTGCGTCATGATTAAACATTGCGCCGAATGGGAATCGTTCAAGTTTGTTCAATATGAAATTATATAAATAACATTAATTGAAACATGAATAGGTACAATACCTGCGACACTTTTCATCGGCAATGATATGTCCTTGCGTCATGATTAAACATTGCGCCAAATGGGAATCGTTCAAGTTTGTTCAATATGAAATTATATAAATAACATTAATTGAAACATGAATAGGTACAATACCTGCGACACACTTTTGCAGCAGCTACTCTAAAGCTTATAATCGTCGTATATAATTTGTACTTGAATATATTGCAAAATTTTTATTATATATTGCACCACCCGAACTCAGTCAGTTGGAGGCAAGTTCTAGCTCTGTTTGTTATTATTATTATTAAGAAGATTCTGCGCACGTATCTCTTCTTGAACCGGGATCCTCTTGCTCCTGCCTCTGGTATTTTTCTAGAATCTACGCATATCCTAAGACTTCATCATAGACGTCAGTGAAGCTCAGATTGCAAAAAGAATATTCGATTTTTGATAGATTTGCTGTACATCCCGGTCCCGGAGGCAGCCTAGCTTGATCACGAGAATGCTAAAAAATTAGACATTTGCAGGACATTTATCAAACATTTATCAATTGCAGGACATTTATCAAACATTTATCAATTGCAGGACATTTGTCAAACATTTTTTTAATTAAAATCAAAATACTTTTTAAGAAATTGCTGAGGAATCGAGCTCGAATTTATTTTTTATGTTTTGAAATTAAATTAAAATCTTCTGTTTACATGAATCCTTCAAAAAAGTGCGAGCATCACACTATGATCAGACACCAAACTTTCATATTATTTCGGCTCTTAATTAACTGGCAAATCGAAAGTTTCTCACAATTTAGGCTCTTTAAGTAGATCATACATACTTAAAAACATATGGCGAATTATAAAATGGGCTAACTTCATCCTAGACATAACGTACTAAATTTTTCAGGCAATTCCAATCAAGGTTCGCGGCTGAAAGTTTGCTCAGGAAACTTGACCGCCCACAACCTGGCAGCTATCGCCAAACTTGCGCTGGTAATTGTTATTAACATCACTACGGCGCTCGTGAAGTTTCCTGTTCTCTAACGTGTAATCTTGGTAGAACCTGAGACGTGCAAAGCTGAAGTTCATTTACCAACGTAAATAATTTGTAGATTTTCCATTCTGATGGGAGTTTCATTGCGAATTGCGAGAGGAATTTCAACAACGAATTTGAGGTAAGTTTATGGTTAATCGGACGATGAAAATAACATTACCATGGATCATTGCCTAATGAGTGAACAAGGTTGCTCGTATGTAGCTGTCATTTTATTCACGAAAGTAGTGTCACAAAGTGAGGGAATGGAGGTTGGGAACATGCATGTCAGAAGGAAACAAATGCAGATTTTTCTGCGGCGGTTCGAAACTTGAGTTAACATTACATCATAAGTGCTACATCAGAGACTTGAATAAAACCTCACCTGCAAACTATATAGAGCTCTATTATTCTGGTGCACATGTTGCAACATCCGGCCAATGACATATGAATTCGAAAGGAACACGAACATTAATGTTCGTTTTTTAAAAGTGCACAATGCACTGAAAATATTTATAGTCCAGTGTCTCACCAAGTTTGTAATTCAATATTATAATACATAACATCTTAGCAGTGCACTTGCAGAATGAAGCTGGGCCAATACAGAATTGCTATACTAATAAAAATTCAAATGATCTGTGCATTTGACACCTCCGATTATATAATCGACAACGGAATATAATCGGATATAAATCGACAACGGAATAAAAAATGAACGCAGATAGCATATTTCTGAGAATTGTTTTCCGCGACTTGAATTAATGCGGCCAACATAAAGAAAAAAATTATAATCATTTCACGATTCTTTCTATCGAGGGAAATTGTTTGACCAATTCCGACTTTTTAATTGGTAAATAAACAATAGAAATAAAAACTGAAAATAATATTCGCTATTGACGGTCAAATTTATGGAATGTTTACTTCTTAAATATATGATTTTGTGCCTCTGTATGTTTATTATGGCTGCACACCTGCAAGACTACACTGGAGAACTTTTATGAATAATTACGAAAAACTCACAAGATTATTAATCTACATTGAACTGAAGAGGAAAGGGTATCACCAGTTGAACATTTCCTCTATTCTGAAGTTCCACTAGCAAGGCAAATGGTTCTTCACTATCAACATTATAGAAATAATATTTACATAAAATAATAATTATTCACCCACGCTCACTATTACTGCCTTGACGTTTGCATAGCCTTGTCGTTTGGGCTCACAAATACGAAACAACGAAGGTTTCGCTGCTATCATAATAGTAATTTGGCGGTAAAAAGTTATTTTACGCAAAATAATATTTACATATTTAAAACAAATTTTTGCAAGGATACTATGGCCTGATGATCCAAGTTATTAATTACACTGAAGTTAAAAAATATAACTCAGTACTCTCTGCAGTGAGTGACCGAGAGCGCATTTTCTTGTCGAAGACGGACGGACATTGAGTTTTTCAAATATACTCTCGTCTCGTATGTCAAGCATGTAGCCTGGAGCGTGCGAAAGAGCATTTACAATTTATTTCAGTACCCTAACTGACCCTGATATTCATCACGAAATAAGCTATTTGAAATTATTAAATCAATCTTTCGAATTGATCAATCTCCATACACGATCTTTTTAATTTGCCCAGGAAGGTGATTTGATTGCATTTTAGTATCGTGTAGAACAGTCCCGGCACTGCGGGGGCTCTCGTTAAGCCCAAATTGCCGCAGTTTGTCTTCATAACTCAACGTTGCTGCTGCAGCGATTACACGCGTCCGGCGCAGTTGTAGGCTTAACTGAGCTTCATCACTATGAATTTGTTAACCCACCAGTTATTGGCGCGTCTTTGCAACCTTTTATATCAACTTTGAAAACATACACTATAATCCATGATTTAATTAAACATATATACATATTACAGTAGAATTTGTTAACCCTCTAGTTATTGGCGCGTCTTTGCAGCATTTTATATCAGTTTTGAAAACATTCACTTCGGAAACATGACTCAATTAAACATAGCTACATTACAGTAAATTGGCTAACCCAGCAGTTATTTACGTATTTTTTCAGTCCTTCATAATAGCTTGGAAAAATATACCAGTTACTTGGGTTATTAAAATGTAGCATCTCGACTTGCAACAATCCAAATTTCCCAAATTAATCCAGTGAAGAAATAGTGTATGTTCAGTGTCAACCTTTTCACATAAATTTGCTCCCATGTTCAATTAATAAACATCTCTGTATTGGCGAACAATGAACTTGATTCAGACGCGTATTCTAATCCAGCCTCCCAGCAACCTCTGTGTACTTCTACATCTCGTGATTCAGTATCTGAAAACGATTTCCACAGAAGCAAAATGTCGGCACTTGCAATCAATTACTTATCGATGTACATCCTAATCAACATATAAAAAATTCTTATGTTTGACTGAGCTGCACAGAATATAAATGGCATATAGAAGACCATTGTGAAGTGAATTTACACCGCAGGAAATTGGTACAAAGTTGTTTTGATAAAATTTTAATTTTTCACAGTTTAAAAATTAATTTCTCGCTCATTGTTTAAGTATGTTTCTTTATTGCACGTAATGATATGGGATTATCCTTCGGTTAGGGTAGGTTAGGTTAAGTTAGGTTAGGTTATTAATAATGACAGAATTCGAAACAGTTTCCCAATTACAGCAATTTTTTTTAATTATCAAAGAGGTTTTCTGTATATTTTTTATTGAAAATAAATTAATTGAATCATTTGGATAATTGTTTGATTAATGTTCAGTAGTGATGGAGAGGACAGTAATTCATGTAAAGCATTAACTAAATAAATGCACGAGCATTACCATCATTAAGTGAATAGATGATATTACTTTAAATGATACTGAGGTAAAAGTTCAGCAAACAGAATGAACCAGACGATGTTTTAATAGATAAAAGGAAATAGAGATAATGAGAAGGTCATGTAAGTAAAAATTTGCTAGCATCTTGTGTTTCCTGAGCTCAATAGTTTCGCCATCACAGTGAAGCTAAAAGTAGTGAGAAATGTAACCAAAATAGTAAAGCTATTTTATATATGCACTGTACTGAGCGAACTGCAAAAAAGAAACAAATTTTTAATGAAAAATAGATGCTTTCAGTGTGCATCGTAGAGGTGCAAATAGTATCGTTCATTAATGTCCTTGTAACCATCAATCAATACCACCAACTTAATACAATGAAAACATCAAATGTCGTACTACAGGATATCAGTTGGACTTTAAAAATTATTTTAAAATGAGGATGTAAGAAAACTGACGCCATGAATACTTATTTTCTTGATAAACATTTTTTTTTTCATTTTTTTAATTATCGCGCATGGATTGTTCTTAAGAACATTCTTCAGTTTACGAACGTTGGGCGCTATGCACACGATCATCTCTGTTGCAATCAGTGAGACACAGCTGCACTCAAAGAATTGAATGGATCATATTTTCCAAATAGCGCCACATTCTCCGCACGTATTTTTGGTAGATTCTTTTACCGGCTGAAAGTTGGCTATGATCACATAAAGGGCATGGAGTGCGTTGCTATTTGGATAATGACCAGCTCATTTCTCCCAGTGTGCGCTACGAAGATACCGCACCAAAAGTAAACAGATGATGTCAAGTCTGTAAAGTGCAGATGATGTCAAGTCTGTAAAGTGCAGATGATGTCAAGTCTGTAAAGTGCAAATGATGGCAAGTCTGTAAAGTGCAGCTGTGTCTCACTGATTGCAACAGAGATGATCGTGTGCATAGCGCCTGTCTCTTATACACATCTAGATGTGTATAAGAGACAGATCAATATGTGNGGTCTATCTGTTACAGAAGGCATGGGTCAACAATCGCCGGTCTGGAACATTCGGGTTTACATGGAAGGCATGATAAGAGGAGCCGAGGGATTACGAGAGACTAAATATTTGACCGTACAGTGTGACCGTCTAACTGCAGACATGGACAATGCTGCTCAAGGCAGGTAAACTAACAGGAATCGCAAGTCTGACTTACCGAAGGCGGAAGACTATCAGAGCGCCGACCAACCCCACGAGTTCTGAAGAGACAATGAACAACAGCGGAGACCTGCGGCTAGTAATTAGTTATGATGACGTGGCGCTGTTGCCATATCAGATGAATTTCCTCTACACACGTATAGGCTTACTACATCAAGGCAATATTACAAAATTGTGTAATGTTAGAATTAAAAATTACCTTTCTATAGTCTAGTCAGGCGCAACTGAGTGATGTCCATGCATCGCATGGACTCCGTCCACAGGCTCTTAGGAAATCAATGCATTCGCAATGCAATATTGCACACTGCCACGACCTCCAAGCCCCACCTGCACAGAGGGCTGTGATGGCTTGGCGGACTGAAAGCTCCTTAGTTGTCCCGCCAAGTAAGTTGAAAAAACTCAATAGGTATAATGCACCGATAGGCGCTCCTATCTGCGAAACTGTGGTAAAAATTATTAACTGTAAGTTACTGAGATAACCAATGATTGAATTGCTGATTTTTCTACAAAAATTCCATGTAGCACAAGTTTGTAGCGTCATTTTAGTAAAGTTAACACCAGAATCTCGGGTTTTGAATCTCCCAACGATCACATATTGATAACATTCTTTTCGATATGAAAACGAAGATCAATAGTTTATTTTTGACTTTACATTTCCAGCGAATCGATCCACATTGTCTGGATAATTGCAGATTTTTTTTTGCGATGTGCAATTCGAAGAAAAATGCTCTAGAATCGCCAAATATATTTTGTTGCTACACATTATCTAAGCTATTATCTACGTTCATATTGATTCCATTACTAACACCTACAGTAGAGAAACGATCATCGCATGTCCGGCAATAGCCTGTGCCGGTCATTAGAATATGTGAAATTCGAGAGCATTACGCAGCGGTTTGAAAGCGCCCTATGCAAAGTCGGCACGGATTTATCGCATGAAAAAATTTAGTTTCGCATTTGTAGTAACTATTTTTCGACGTACTTCCCCCTTGAAATTTCTGCCGTTGGCAAATGTTGTTTGTGAGTATAAACCAGACGTATGTCGGCCTCACAGCACACCGTTCCATCACAGTCTCTGTTACATGTCGTTCATGTAAGGCTAGGATGAACTAATCTCGATTGTTGGCAGAGAATGTTTGGCAATTGGCTTTGCCTGGATTGTTTTCACTTTCGATTATTTTATTTGTATTTTTTCTACTTTCTCGTCAGCTGCATGTGTTTCTGAGTCATGCAATTGAGCTCATGTTATAGGATATTCAAATCGAGTATCGCAAGCTTGACCCTCGCAAGGCAACTTTGACTTGAAAAGAATTTAAATCTTAAGTATGCCACACAAGATGTCAAGCATATTGGACTGTGTGTCAAGTCTGTAAAGTGCAAATAATTTCGGCGATTCTGTGAACTTTACACATTTCATGCATTGTTTAAGAACTTCTTTCTTGATAGCCAAGGTTAACAACAACTTTACCAAGATGAAAAACTAAACGCTAAAAAAATAAAAACATAACTGTGTCTATCTGGATACCTTCTAAAAATGAACAAACTAATAGTTAAAGTTAATATGAATGCAAAGAAATCATTTTTGGGAAATAAAATTAGTTTCGCAAAATTTTTTGACTGCATAATTGACAAGAAATTGCATAATATCTAATTCGTTTCCCAACAAAAATTTACAAATTTGTTTATATATTCTAGATGAAGATAGAAAAATTTCACCGTTGAAATATTCTATTTGGTTCCTGTGATGCTTTGAATTTAAATGTCTGAACTAATGACGAATCATTTCGAAAAATATCGTTTAATCTATTGTGTTATGTGCGCAAAACAGACTTTGACATAAAAACGTTTTGGAATATAAGGCCTGCGAGGCCCAAACGTCAGTTTGTGAAATATAATCACGCAATCGACAATATCCCACGTACGAAGCTGGCATATTTGTCAAAGTACGATTTTCCATTAAAAAAAGGATGCCAAAATAATTTAAACGTCTAAGTTTTAAACACAATCTTTCCATGCAAAATTTGTGGCTGTGAATTATGGTCAAGGCGAACGAAGTACTCAATCGTTTAAACTTAAATAAATCGTTTCACTTTTAAATAAATGCACAAAAGAGCAGAACGTATGCTATAATAATCGTAGTATTACAACAATTCACTATTTTGCATTAAACTTAACATATATAAAGCCAAATCTTAATTCTGGCTCTTTCTAAATTGGCTACCGGGTTCCGTGCGCACGTCTATTGCGCTACTTGATGTGGTCTTAATGAATGCTGGGAACGTGACTTGCTGCCCAAGCGTCCACATCCTGGAGCTGCTACCATATCAGCGCTTCGCAATTTCCCCAGAAATTCGTCAACGTATAACTTTCTGCAGAATCTACAGCAAAAACTTAAAATAATGGAAAAATTAAAGTTTATTTCTGAAATGTGACGTTTATTATATTTTTCCCGTGTCATTATTTCACCGGTTCTGTGAACTTTAAACATTTCATGAATTGTTTAGGAGCTTTTTTCTTAAACAATTTGAAAATAATCGTTATGTCTTTGCTTGAATTGTAAAATTGTTTTTTATATTTTTTAATTTATTTGGCTCCAGCGCAAGGCACTTAGAACGAAATTCTCGTCAGGGATTTATATTTCGAAGGATGAGGGGGGGGGAGTAACGTCATTAGAATATTCCTTAGGAGAACCAAATACTTTTTCCACAAGCACTATTACTTTTCCTCTTAACCTCATAGTTTCCGAATCACTTATTTAATATTCGACGTCAAGATCCTTTCATAAAATATATGAATTAACACAAATTAATTACTAATCATAACTGCAGAATATGACTGAATCTATAAATTTAAATAAAGTTCGAAATTAGACTCATCCCAACTGCTAATAATTTTTTTAGATAACCTAAAGTATATTAAACAAGACTGAATTAAGCATTAATTCTCTAATTAATAACTATTTAATTATTATTTAACTTTTTACTAACATTTTACTTAAAGATTAAGTTGACTAGATTTGATTTGTAATGATTCTTTGCTAAAATCATAAGTGCCTCCTCGTCCAGCCGCAAGCCTTTAAGTGTCCTTTCATACCCACATCTGCACATATTGTCCGTTATATTGTCCGTTTAATTTTATAGATTACAACATATAAAATTGAATTCTAATAAGAATTTGATTATTCATTAATTTTCGGTAAAATAGGGTAATTATATTCAGCTTGTGAACGATAGATACGAATATGAATATCGTTACTTATCATTAGTGAAAAAAGATTTCGTTTCCTGTATTTTTAATGATTGATTCAGTTTCTACTAGATAACGTTATGCAAATTAGAGATAATGCATTTAAATAACACAAAAGTCTCTCTACTGCTTCACGCCCAAACACAAACTTTTGAAGTACTCCTGATGCACCGCCAATCTTGAAATAATGCGTAGCTTAGAACTTTACTTTCTCGAAGTTCATAAAATGGACTAAAATTTCCAATAACAGCAGCCTCGATTAGGTGCTGCAAATTTCCTGGTGGGGTAGCAAAGTACAGGGAAACGATGAAAAATTGCGTTATCATTCTCACTTAACTCATGAAAAATTGCTGAGATCCTCGCGCAGCTTGCAGGTGCATCTAGGCTACAGAATATGTCAGAAATTTGCTTTAATAAAAAAATACGTTCGTTAGTAATACAAATGGGAGGGAAAATATCTTTCCTCATTTTTTAAGCAGTAATCGATTTGATAAAAACGTGATTCAATAATATTGAATAGATCAATATATTAATTTCTCAGAAAAAATCACAAGTATTTCTCAAGATCGGAACGCATTAGAGCGTATTTCAAGGCTACGTGCTCCAAAAACTTCTGCCAAATTATCACCATAATTTTAAATGAACACTTCATAACCACAATTTCACTAGTCAGGCATGAATAATGGTATGAAAAACAATAAATTGTAAGACTTGGTTTTGTAAAAACAAAGGAAAAGTTTTTCATTCCTTCGACCTCTGAAACTTTACCATATTTATCTTCACACAATCAACCATGCTATCAATGTTCGAAAGATTCATTTAGTTTCTTTTCAAGAGAAAAAATCGAATGATAATATATGTGCTGGAAAAGCTCTTATTTCAAGAAATAAAATCTTCACTTAGATTGTATGGTCCAATAGTCTCGTTGGACTCGAATTCTCGCAAGTATGCCTGGTCAAAATGTAAAAATTATGTGATAGGGTAGAACATCGAATATCTAATATTTGTTCATTGACATAGTGCACAGGATTATTTTTATGCAAAAATTATTCGTGCACGTATTGTTTTCAAAATTCTTTGACGCTTAGAACCCAAATTCGACTAAGAGGGATGAAAGTGCAAAGATGGATCCGATGTAGATAAACTGCATGGGTCCGATCATATGAGCAGCAAACACGCGGCGTTGTGTGAACAATGACAAAAAACAAATGTTCCTCTTGCGAGCATTCCTGTGGCTAAAGAGGCTTTGCTAAAAAATATTTGACATTCGGCCTTAACAAAATTTGCGGTGTGCTTTAGCCTCCGCGGCGGTCTCGTCATGGGTTAGGGTTTTTCTGGGTCTACTTGGCCACCCGATAAAAATCAGCGACTAGTTATAATCGCCATGCCGACTTCATAGTCTCCTGAGAATAGCATGAGTTAGCTTAGAGCCTCTGACCACAGATCTTCTAGACCGGGGCTCGAGTCTTGAGAGCAGTGCGTCGTTCTACCGCCGAACTGTAGATAAATAAATAAATAGCGGTTTCAGCGTTTATTAGGCCGTAGGCCTGTCGTCGATTCTTAACATCGCAGAATATTCACAGCTTGATGCGGTCTCGAACGCGCAACTCACTGCTTCAATTTTGCTTTTCTTACCGCACGGCCTCCTCGCCGATTCTGATCAGAAACTGGCGCACAGAGCTGGGATCGCACCCGCACCTCTCTGCTCCAATCTTGGTACTCTGAACTGTAACCACTCGGCCACCCTGTTAGATGAAGTTAGTGTTTAATATACAAATAAAATATTAAATGTAAAATACTTTAGTTGTTCAAAAATTTAGATTGCACTACAGTACTGGGAATGTACACAACTGCATGTGTATATCTATCTTTTCTTTCTATATCTTGTGTATATCTATCTGCATGTGTATCTATGACTAAATGCGGCAGGTTGCATAGAGTGAACACCCGTTTTCAATTCATACGATTACAACCAAATGCTAATAACATCGTCTTTTAATTTTTTGGTCGTTTTCCAATTTTGTTAGGTCGCAATACCATACTTAACAAATGGCTCCACTTCCAACAGATTCGTTTAACAAATGCAAATTACGTTGAATGAAATTAAATTCGATCTTCAAATAAAGTCTATTAAACTAACTTGCTACGACTTATTCAAAGAAAAATGAGTGATTTTTCACATCAAAAAATAAATTGTGATAAAATTACTCGTAGATTTCTTTCGTTAGTCGAAAAATTTTAAGTTAATCGACCACAAAGCGACTGATATCTCTGGCGAGAGAATATATTCCATCATTTTATTTTAGTATATTTAGCAGTGAATTGAATCTATTTTCTCTGGGTGTAATTTTCGATGCGGAAATTTAAGAAACTTTAATTGAATTCTGAAACTCCTACAATAACGGATTTATCAATAATGTTGGGATGCAAACACGTGTGTAACAAAAAAATAGATCAGTACTCACTGCAGTGAGTGACAGAGAGCGCATTTCACTGTCACGTGAAGTCACGGACGAACGAACATGACGAGCACAATAGCGCCTTTTTTCCATAAATGCGAAAATGCACTTTTAATTGAAATATTCAACTATGTATGTTTAAAATCAAAAAGTGAGCTCGAGTTATTTTTACATCATCACTAAACCTGACCAGTCTATTTGCCTCGAGGGCCAGTCCCTCTCAGCCAGACAGCAATCATTCACCGAGTTCAAAAAATTCACGACAAATTTCGTCGTTTGTATCTTATATCACGTTATCGTCTTTCCATTTTATGGTAGTCATAATTATAAATATTAGCCATATATTGCCGTATTAGTCAGCGCTTCTGAGACCATTCATGGAGGCGTATATGAGAGACGATTTAACGTTTTTATTTCATGCTATTTGTCTTCCAAGCATTCAAAAAACTCACCTTCGCCATAACATTCAAGACTAATTATTATCTTTGAAAATTGACCCAAAAGAAATCTGATTCGATGAAAATTGTTTTGAAGGTTGTGAAAACTTCCCAAATGTCATTTATATTTAGGCTATTGATTCCGGAGTTAGTGGCGTATAATGAGAAATATTTCATATCTCAGATTAAACTATTAGATTTAGATTTGAATTTGCGCAGTTGTCTTCATTCAATTATTGCTAGGGCATTTAAGGCATCGGAAAATTAAATTGACGAAATGTGGATGCAACGAATCTATTTACTGATCAAAGAATTTTTTCGAATTTAATTTTTGTCGGACAAGTTCACAGGCATGTTACTAAATACCAATAATTTCCATCCCAGTATTTCTCTTCTCACTCATAACATTTAGTGAGACTTCAGGAATTTAAAAGCAAAGAAAATAGCCAGAATATTAACCATTCCTTAAGAATGAAAACGTTTCGGAGTCCAGCTCCATCGTCAGTTCAAAAGTTCAAAACCTATAAGAAAAGCAGATCAATTAGAAAACTAAATTCACATCGAAGATAAAAACGTAAATTGACAAAATAAAAACAAATACACAAAAGGTGACAGGCCTATCTATTTACAATTTCAAGGGGAAAGAAGCTGAAGGTTGCATTTAAACTAGGTTTCCGTTTAAAAATAAACAGGGATTCTAAAATCCGTAGGTCAGTAGCGCCGGTCGTGTAAGCTAGAACTCTAAAATCACTATCGGACACCGGAACATTGCCCTGCTCGGCATGGACGCGCACAGCTGAATGAGGAGGATGCGCAAGTAATGTTCCCGTTCTAAAACTTCTGCCCTTATGCTCCGCCAGCCTAGTGTTAAGATCTCACTAAAAAAGCAATCTCACTAAAAATTACTTTTTTAGTGAGACTTTAGTTAGATTTAGTCCAAATGGCCGTGCACTTTTTGCGGCTTTGCAGGTTTTATACATGCCCAGGCTTGCTCGGCATGAGCCCTTTCACTGCCACGATTATTTTCTTCTCGTATTGTGGGTAGGAAAGCGTGTTCAGATTTGAACAACATAACCCATCTATTTTTGACGCCGTAACTTATACCTCTGTGTCGTAATGTATAACCACCCCGTATATAAGATATGTTATCTGGACAGATGTGTCTTACTTATCTCTCACGACCTTAGTCACGTAACCCGATCCTCAGGTAGAGTTTAATCCAAAATGATCTGGGACACATAGTGAAAATAGTTTTTTCTTTAAGGCTAACTAAAAATCGCGATTATCTACAGTTTTCCCGAATGATGTAGATACAAGCAAAGCTTTCAAGGCAACGAAAAACTAGCTGTTGCAGTGGATGGCTCTTCAAATTATGGCGACTATATCTTTCTGTGTATTTCTTTAAAAACTGGACAACTTCCGCATAGTCAAGAAGGAAAAGTGCATTGATTGCTCATTGTCGTTATCAACAGGAATAACATATATTTGAAGTAGTATACACGAACGTGTCGTAGCATCGCGCTGCGATGAGGCTCTGACCACAGCTCTTCTAGACCGGGGTTCGAGTCTTGAGAGCGGTGCGTCGTTCTACCGCCGAACAGAACATGAAGTTAGAGTTTAATATACAAATAAAATAGTACATTGTAAGGGATTGGATAGGATGTATATTTTTCATTTTGTTTTAGAGAGAGTTTGACGTGACCTTAACCGAATAGCGGAACCTAGTTTAGTCTTGTGGTTGCCGTCGATGTGTAAGGTACGTCTCGTGTAAATAGGAACAGTGGATGCTAGGATTACTATCGTTTGTCATGCGTGCAATTTGTGTAAATATTTGTGTCAATTTTAATGCTCAATTTTCGTGCTTCTTATTATGATCAATATTTATGTCCATGCCGATTCTTTGCTAGATATTTATTCTTGTTTGTTTATTTATTTCAGGAGTCTCAGTAATAGTCTTGATTCAAGTGACCATCTCAGTAACAGTTTGTCTCGAGTTCTTATGTTCA
>NW_025943105.1:0-525 GCF_000764305.2 Hyalella azteca | reverse complement strand
GCCGGTCCAATTAAGTGTGTGAGGGTGACCCACATAAGGGCCAAAGTGTGTCAGGGTGACCCACAATAAGGCCAAAATGTGTCAGGGTGACCCACATTAAGGCCAAAGTGTGTCAGGGTGACCCACATTAAGGCCAAAGTGTGTCAGGGTGACCCACATAAAGGTCAAAGTGTGTCAAGGTGACCCACATAAGGGCTAAAGTGTGTCAGGGTGACCCACATTATGGCCGGAGTGGGTCAGGGTGACCCACATAAAGGTAAAAGGGCATCGTTATTTGGACCAATAAGTCTTCCTCGTCTCGCTGAGCGCATGCCAAAACTCAGCGCTTTATGATGTAATTATTATTCACAGCAAACGTTGCTTAGGAAATAAGAACGAGAATGAAATGTTAACTAAAAACATTTCTGATGTAGCGATATTGTTTAGGAAACATCAAAGTAGAACTTGAAACCCAAGAAAACAAATCTTGCATGTGCAAAGTTGTTTAATGCAAGCAGTCAACTAATAATGGCCGGCTTACATACA
>NW_025943104.1:0-397 GCF_000764305.2 Hyalella azteca | reverse complement strand
TGTCCTTGGTTGGCCCGGCAAAAGGGCGTATCAGTGCTACGTGCAGGAAGTGTCGTATCGCTATATGCACCGTGTGACCCATCATTTTTTATGAGTGATGATAACCGTGCACAGTCCTAAAAATGAATGGTTCATATTGTTCAAATAGTGGCACAATTTCACACTAACAGTACGAACAGAGAACGGACGTGGTTTTGGTACGCCCTTGTACTGGACCAAACTGGGTCAGTGTGATTCACACATGGTCAAAAGTGCATCGCTATTTGAACAAAGATGCTCCATTTTTCTGAATGGAGAACTGTAGCGATCAAGCCCTAGATGGCAAACGTGCAACCTATGTCTGACTTAGAGAAGTTTGTTCAGTGATCTCTCGCTAGAGTAACATAATAAATAATTT
>NW_025943103.1:0-506 GCF_000764305.2 Hyalella azteca | reverse complement strand
AAGTTTTGTTAAGGTCAGATATCATAGAATTTATGGTTGATTTTATTTGTCATTAACTTGACTGGCTGTTCGACTGTAGGTCAAAAGTGGGTGATAGCGATTCATGTTGTAAACTATATACGAATCAATATTTTGAAGACATTCAACAATGTAGTGTTATTTTCACGGAAGCTAATTTAAGAAATGATTTGATAACGTTGGAGCTCTCATAGAGCCAAGGTATGAGTCCTGGGTGGACTTTTTTGGATTGAGGCTGGATTTAGATTCAGCTTGCTGCGGATAATCGAATTCATATAGTACGCGGACATGTGAATCGCAATAAGAAAACATTCATTGGGATACTTAGATAATGCTTGTTTTTTTTCTTTTCTTTAATATACTCGGAGATATTCATGCTTATTCAGCAACTTTGTTAAATATATATCGTCGCCTCATTTCCTTAATAAGAACGGTGAGTAAATATCAAGATCTCAAATTTCCTTATCCGCTCAGAATAAATTGCTGAA